>NC_090172.1:59328888-59453888 GCF_024679245.1 Pseudorasbora parva | reverse complement strand
CTGGAAAGCATGTTTACACTGAATCATTCTGGAAAGCATGTTTACACTGAATCATTCTAGAAAGCATGTTTACACTGAATCATTCTGGAAAGCGTGTTTACACCGAATCATTCTGGAAAGCATATTTACACTGAATCATTCTGGAAAGCATGTTTACGCTGAATCATTCTGGAAAGCATGTTTACACTGAATCATTCTAGAAAGCATGTTTACGCTGAATCATTCTGGAAAGCGTGTTTACACCGAATCATTCTGGAAAGCATATTTACACTGAATCATTCTAGAAAGCATGTCTACACTGAATCATTCTGGAAAGCATATTTACACTGAATCATTCTAGAAAGCATATTTACACTGAATCATTCTAGAAAGCATATTTACACTGAATCATTCTAGACAGCATGTTTACACTGAATCATTCTAGACAGCATGTTTACACTAAATCATTCTGGAAAGCATATTTACACTGAATCATTCTAGAAAGCATGTTTACACTGAATCATTGTAGACAGCATGTTTACACTGAATTATTCTAGACAGCATGTTTACACTGAATCATTCTGGAAAGCATGTTTACACTGAATCATTCCGGACAGCATGTTTACACTGAATCATTCTAGAAAGCATGTTTACACTGAATCATTCTGGACAGCATGTTTACACTGAATCATTCTAGACAGCATGTTTACACTGAATCATTCTGGAAAGCATGTTTACACTGAATCATTCAAGAAAGCATGTTTACACTGAATCATTTTGGACAGCATGTTTACACTGAATCATTCTAGAAAGCATGTTTACACTGAATCATTCTAGAAAGCATATTTACACTGAATCATTCTAGAAAGCATGTTTACACTGAATCATTCTAGAAAGCATGTTTACGCTGAATCATTCTGGAAAGCATGCTTACGCTGAATCATTCTGGAAAGCATGTTTACACTGAATCATTCTAGAAAGCATATTTACACTGAATCATTCTGGAAAGCATATTTACACTGAATCATTCTAGAAAGCATGTTTACACTGAATCATTCCGGAAAGCATATTTACACTGAATCATTCTAGACAGCATGTTTACACTGAATCATTCTGGAAAGCATATTTACACTGAATCATTCTAGAAAGCATGTTTACACTGAATCATTCTAGACAGCATGTTTACACTGAATCATTCTGGAAAGCATATTTCCGCTGAATCATTCTAGACAGCATGTTTACACTGAATCATTCTAGACAGCATGTTTACACTGAATCATTCTGGAAAGCATGTTTACACTGAATCATTCTAGAAAGCATGTTTACACTGAATCATTCTGGAAAGCATGTTTACACTGATTCATTCTAGAAAGCATGTTTACACTGAATCATTCTAGAAAGCATATTTACACTGAATCATTCTAGAAAGCATATTTACACTGAATCATTCTGGAAAGCATATTTACGCTGAATCATTCTGGAAAGCATGTTTACGCTGAATCATTCTAGAAAGCATGTTTACACTGAATCATTCTAGAAAGCATATTTCCGCTGAATCATTCTAGAAAGCATATTTACACTGAATCATTCTAGAAAACATAATTACACTGAATCATTCTGGAAAGCATATTTACACTGAATCATTCTAGAAAGCATGTTTACACTGAATCATTCTGGAAAGCATATTTACACTGAATCATTCTAGAAAGCATGTTTACACTGAATCATTGTAGAAAGCATGTTTACACTGAATCATTCTGAAAAGCATGTTTACGCTGAATCATTCTAGAAAGCATGTTTACACTGAATCATTCTGGAAAGCATGTTTACACTGAATCATTCTAGAAAGCATGTTTACACTGAATCATTCTGGAAAGCATGTTTACACTGAATCATTCTAGAAAGCATGTTTACACTGAATCATTCTAGAAAGCATGTTTACACTGAATCATTCTAGAAAGCATATTTCCGCTGAATCATTCTAGAAAGCATGTTTACGCTGAATCATTCTAGAAAGCATGTTTACACTGAATCATTCTGGAAAGCATGTTTACACTGAATCATTCTAGAAAGCATGTTTACACTGAATCATTCTAGAAAGCATGTTTACACTGAATCATTCTAGAAAGCATGTTTACACTGAATCATTCTGGAAAGCATGTTTACACTGAATCATTCTAGAAAGCATGTTTACACTGAATCATTCTGAAAAGCATGTTTACACTGAATCATTCTAGACAGCATGTTTACACTGAATCATTCTGGAGAGCATGTTTACACTGAATCATTCTGGAAAGCATGTTTACACTGAATCATTCTAGAAAGCATATTTACACTGAATCATTCTGGAAAGCATATTTACGTTGAATCATTCTAGACAGCATGTTTACACTGAATCATTCTGGAAAGCATGTTTACACTGAATCATTCTGGAAAGCATGTTTACACTGAATCATTCTGGAAAGCATGTTTACACTGAATCATTCTGGAAAGCATATTTACACTAAATTATATCTGAATTGTTCCCTATCGCCTATATCGTGCACTTTTATATTCACCATATAAAAAATAGCAAATGTGTGAACATATGACAGATTTCAGCCACAACTTTAGGGTTCTTTTTGCTGCTGACCTTATTGTATATGCATTTGTAGGAGTTTCCCTTTTAGACACAACATTTATGGGAGGAGAGTATTTAAATTAATCATGTGAAGTGATTTACTACGGTTTGCGCTCGTCAACTTACTGGTGATTGCGCAATTATTTACCGCCCAAAAACAGCCAGTCTTAAACCAGATGCTAATGCGCTGCTCTTGGTAGATTGTGTTGGTCATTATGGAAATGATGCGGCTGCATCTCTGTTCTTTCATTTTCACATCGTCAGTAGATCACACACTGAACTTTCGGCACTTTTATGGAACTGTGCTCTAAATATGGCCCTTTGTATCTATTTATAATGTGGGACACTTCAGATTCTAGAGAGTATTGTATTGGACAGAAAATTTGATGAGAAGCTGAAGTGCAGCATGATAATCAAGGTTAACTTATCGTCACATATACCCTTAACTCTTGGTTGATTAAATGGATAGCTCAGCCAAAAATTAAAATACTAATATAATCATTTACTCATTCTCAAGTTGTTCCAAAGCTGTATGAATTTCTTCAGCTGAACACAAAAGAGGATGTTTGTTTTTAAACTGCGTCTAAGTTCAGTACAAGTTCACACTTGTAGTTCGGTTAGTTTGGTTAGTTTGGTCCGGACCAATAAACAAAAAGAAAACATAAAGTCCTGGTCCGCTTAGCGTTCACGCTGGCATTTGTAACAGCGAACCTAAAATTACCGAACCAAAGGCACAGGGAGACGCTCACAACCTGATTGGTCGGCTTATGACGTAGGAGCTTGCTTACCGAACATTCAAAACAATGCTGTGTGCTGAATTAAACGCGGTCATTTTATGCGTGTACATGGCATTATTTTTACCAGAACTCATGAAGAGCTCATAAGATGTTCCAAACATTCAAAACAGCAGCAGGATTTCCTCCGTTGTATGCAAAAAAGACGGACGTCTCTTATGCAAAAGATATGGTCGTCTGTACCGACAAATGGGCAACACGGGTCCTTTGATGAGAAGAACCAGGTTTGCTTTTTGTGCGTTTTTTCTAGCATTTTCGAAACATGCTCGTCGGGACCAAATATTGATGAGGCACTTCCTCGTTTCTCTACTTTTGCCCTCTAACGTTATTCATGTTGGATACACCAATCTTTCCGCGTTGTCAAATCAGCTGACTATGCGTCGCATCTTGTGACCTTACGTCCGGTTTTTGGTTCGTTTACATGTCTTTGGTCCGTGTTGCGTTCATATATCAATCGAACCGCACCAGAGTTCATTTGGAAGCGGACCGAGACCCGTCTTTTTAGCGGTCTCGGTCCGCTTGTTTGGTGCGCACCAGGGTTCGGATGGCAGCGTTCACATATGTTCAAATGAACCGCACTAAACGAGCAATCACACCAGGGTTCGTTTAATTCGAACCAAACATGACAAGTGTGAACGCACCCTAAAAACCCACTTCTACTTCTTGGCCTTTGACACCTGGCGTTGACATTTTCTTTTATTGTTTCGAGAGAGTACACAACACACTTGTAGTTTGTTTTGCTTGGTTCCTTTGGTCCGGACAAAAAAAAAAAAGTAATTTCCACCGAGTGGCACGGTAAGCAATTATTTCCGTTTTGGTTGTCAGAAGTTGTGAATGATACCGAAATATGAACTGTACCCTACCACTTTTTGAGACCCTTCCGTTTGGGTATTTAGCACATTAGTCCGTAACTAAAGGGTTACCAATTTAGGGCCCCATCTTCCCATAGTTGGGTTCATATTTAATTCAAACCACACCAAAGTTTAGCGTTCTCGGTATGCTTGTTTGGTGTGCACCAGGGTTCAGATGGCAGCGTTCACACTTATTCACCGCACTAACCGCACTAACAGAGCAATCGCACCAGGGTTCATTTTAATCCAACCAAGTGTGCCAATTCAAAATTCAAAACCAAGCTTTGAACCGGTATGAATCAGCGTATCGTATTCATGATTCGGATCGCTTGTCAAACTGCCAAACTGCTGAAATCACGTGACACTGGCGATCCAAATCATAAATCAATACACTGATTCATACCGGTTCAAAGCTTGGTTTTGAAATCGGCCCATCACTACATAAGTCTTTAATTAGTTGTTGTTTTTGCGCACAAAAACTATTCTCGTGGCTTCATAAATGACTGTAGAGCCGCTGTAGTGAGATGGGCTTTGTAACGACGTCTTTAGTGCCTTTATGGGTCTTGAGAGAGGAAATGACATCGGTGTCAATGAAGGCCTTTCTGAGCCATCGGATTTCAACACTAATATCTTCATCTGTGTCTGAAGATGAACGGAGGACTTACGGGTGTCGAACAGTAATTTTTTCACAGACTTTTCATTTTTGGGTGAACTAACCCTTTAATGTGGAGGTTTAGGTTTTTAGTAGCTATACAAGTTCATCTGCATTCAAACTTATGTTTGTGTGTGTTTGTGTGTGCAGTAATGACGGCGTGTTTGGTGTAGCTCTACAGGTCCACGTGCAGGCCTACAGTAACGGCCGTGTGACGTGGACTCCTCCGGCTCTTTTCAGGAGTTCTTGCGGGGTGAAGGTAAATCCTGTAACATGACAGACAATCTGCACTGCTTTTGGAGGAAAGGTCATAACGGGCCAATAAAAATCAAGTGCTCCATAATGTTTTAATTGTTTAAATCAGTGATGTGAAGCATTAACAGCATGGCATAAAAGTGTGTATTTACATTATAGATGCCACTGTCATCAGTGCTGTAATGTTTTCTTTTTAGCACTCTTTTTTTATTAATTGTTCTTGTTGATGAATGTTCAGCACTTTTAAATACTGTATAATACTTAGCACGGTAAATACTGTAGTTATAAGAGTAAGATATGGTTGAAACCTTTAAATACTGTAATTATGTCAAATCATAAGACACTTAATGACGCATTTAATCACTAGTGTTTATACACAGCACAACTACACTATGAATATATCACAGCTGTACACTCCTGGGGTGAATTTCTTGTTTAAAAGATTATAAGTATCACTCTCTTTCTCTCTCACTTTTGTACTTGTTTTGTGAACTTTTCCCCCTCCTCATTTGTATTGCTGCTTTTGTTTGGCCTCGCTCTAGTTTGGCTGCGTTTGATGTTTCATCTGGTCGTAGCATGTGTGAAAACAGAACGAGAGATGATTAAAGGAAGATGCTCGTCAGCCAGGCACACACACACTAACATGCACAAATCACAATCACATTCTCCATCTGCAGGTGACATACTTTCCTTTTGACTGGCAAAATTGCACCATGGTTTTCCAATCGTATACGTACGATTCCTCAGAGGTGGATCTGCAGCATGGCCTTGATAAGAAGGGGAATGAAATCCGAGAGATAATCTTCGACACGGGCTTCAGCGGTAACAGCGCTCTAACACAGTCACAATAAACAGCAACCTTTTCAACTTTCAGACAAAGCTTTGTCTAGCCAATGTGAAAGTTTGTCTCGGAACCCATCTAGTTGTATACTTAATTTCAGCCTTTGGAGTGAAATGTAATTTCAACATTTAAACAAGTAAAAAATAAACGTAATACTTTTAAAGAGGATCTATTATGCCCTTTTACAAAGTCTTGATTTTTAAAGCTTAGAGTGTGAACTTTACAATGCATGTTGCCAATAAAATTAACTCCTTAGGAGTTATTTGCTGATAAATTGAAATGTCAAAAACATCATACACATTAATCCATTGTGTCGATCTCAAGATATTCCTCATGGAGGAACAATTTAAAAGGGGCGTCAAGGGCTAAACAAAAAGGCTACCCTGGTTCCAATCCAAATGCTGTAACGTTTGATTACTTTAGGCTATCACCACAAAATTTAATCCAGATGCAAATTATAATTTCCTCTTACCTTATTTCCTTCCTGAGTTGTTGCATGTCGAATAAAAACAGATGTGTAAAATCATAATTAAAAGCATGAGAATGTCCCAATGTAATGTAAGTTTATTTTCTAAAAATATAAAAGTGTTCTATCAAACGATACCTACCTTTTGACTCTCCTTGCTATAGTTTTGGAGTTATGAGTCTTTACTTTTGTGTATGCCGCTCAGAATACAACGATTTTAAAAATGCTTTCAGGGCTTAATGGGAAAAATAAAAAATTATAATAATAATATTAATAATAAACTTTATTTATATAGCACTTTTCAGGCATATATTGCAGTTCAAAGTGCTTTACATAAAAAAAAATCATGTTCAATAAAAACAAACATCAAAAAAGATCAAATGCAATATTCAGAATAAAATACAAAACATATGATAAAAATACACAACATATCTGACAATAAAAACTAAAAGAAATAGGTCATAATTGATTATAAGCATGATTTGGAATAGGCCTTACTAATTAAATTAGTAAGAATTAGATAAGAATTATGAAATTTCAATGGTATTACGTTTTAATGGTATTAAACCTTATTTAAAGCAAAAATAACTATATTGTAATATACAGTCTTGTTCAAAATAATAGCAGTACAATGTGACTAACCAGAATAATCAAGGTTTTTCGTATTTTTTTTATTGCTACGTGGCAAACAAGTTACCAGTAGGTTCAGTAGATTCTCAGAAAACAAATGAGACCCAGCATTCATGATATGCACGCTCTTAAGGCTGTGCAATTGGGCAATTAGTTGAATTAGTTGAAAGGGGTGTGTTAAAAAAAATAGCAGTGTGGCATTCAATCACTGAGGTCATCAATTTTGTGAAGAAACAGGTGTGAATCAGGTGGCCCCTATTTAAGGATGAAGCCAACACTTGTTGAACATGCATTTGAAAGCTGAGGAAAATGGGTCGTTCAAGACATTGTTCAGAAGAACAGCGTACTTTGATTAAAAAGTTGATTAGAGAGGGGAAAACCTATAAAGAGGTGCAAAAAAGTATAGGCTGTTCAGCTAAAATGATCTCCAATGCCTTAAAATGGAGAGCAAAACCAGAGAGACGTGGAAGAAAACGGAAGACAACCATCAAAATGGATAGAAGAATAACCAGAATGGCAAAGGCTCAGCCAATGATCACCTCCAGGATGATCAAAGACAGTCTGGAGTTACCTGTAAGTACTGTGACAGTTAGAAGACGTCTGTGTGAAGCTAATCTATTTTCAAGAATCCCCCGCAAAGTCCCTCTGTTAAAAAAAAGGCATGTGCAGAAGAGGTTACAATTTGCCAAAGAACACATCAACTGGCCTAAAGAGAAATGGAGGAACATTTTGTGGACTGATGAGAGTAAAATTGTTCTTTTTGGGTCCAAGGGCCACAGGCAGTTTGTGAGACGACCCCCAAACTCTGAATTCAAGCCACAGTACACAGTGAAGACAGTGAAGCATGGAGGTGCAAGCATCATGATATGGGCATGTTTCTCCTACTATGGTGTTGGGCCTATTTATCGCATACCAGGGATCATGGATCAGTTTGCATATGTTAAAATACTTGAAGAGGTCATGTTGCCCTATGCTGAAGAGGACATGCCCTTGAAACGGTTGTTTCAACAAGACAATGACCCAAAACACACTAGTAAACGGCCAAAGTCTTGGTTCCAAACCAACAAAATTAATGTTATGGAGTGGCCAGCCCAATCTCCAGACCTTAATCCAACTGAGAACTTGTGGGGTGATATCAAAAATGCTGTTGAATGAATTGTGGAATGTTGTTAAAGAATCATGGAGTGGAATAACAGCTGAGAGGTGCCACAAGTTGGTTGACTCCATGCCACACAGATGTCAAGCAGTTTTAAAAAACTGTGGTCATACAACTAAATATTAGTTTAGTGATTCACAGGATTGCTAAATCCCAGAAAAAAAAAATGTTTGTACAAAATAGTTTTGAGTTTGTACAGTCAAAGGTAGACACTGCTATTTTTTTGAACACACCCCTTTCAACTAATTGCCCAATTGCACAGCCTGAAGAGCGTGCATATCATGAATGCTGGGTCTTGTTTGTTTTCTGAGAATCTACTGAACCTACTGGTAACTTGTTTGCCACGTAGCAATAAAAAAAATACGAAAAACCTTGATTATTCTGGTTAGTCACATTGTACTGCTATTATTTTGAACAAGACTGTATATCGCTATCATGAAGAAAATTACTCATGTCGTGATATAATATTTTAGTCATATCGTCCACCCCTAGTGTGCACTGACATGTGACCTTTTTCATGCTCAAACAGCAACATTACACACTTGAGAATTGATCATGTAAAGAAGCATAATATTAGGACCTCTTTAATGGGATTTTGTTTACTGGGGGACAAAATCTGGTTGATTGCACTCAAAATGATGTCATTGTATTGTTTGAACACTACCATGTTTCCACCTGCATACAAACACCGTTTTGTTTTTCTTCTCCTCATCATCCTCATGTCTTCCGCCATCCCAGAGAGTGGAGAATGGCACATTCGTCATAAGGTTTCTCGGAAGAATGTGCGAGAGGACCTGTATGAGGACATCACCTTCTACCTGATCATCGAGAGGAAGCCCATGTATTACGTGTTTAACATCGTCCTGCCCTGTATCCTCATCACCATCATTGCCATCTTTAACTTCTACTTGCCACCTGATGCAGGTAAAGAGTCTTTGCTCAGTTTTTTTCAAATTCAAAATTATGCCAGGATTGGTTAAAAAAATGGTTGAAGGATTTAAGTCCATTTTAAATCCAGGACATAAAATGCATAAAAATAGAAGTTAATTAATATGCAGAAATTAAAGGGTTAGTTCACCCAAAAATGAAAGTTTCATCATTAATGACTCACCCTAATGCACACTATACTGTCCATGTCCAGAAAGGGAATAAAAAACATCATCACAGTAGTCCATATGAGACATCAGTTAGTTCATTAGCATCTCTTGGAGCATCGAAAATACATTTTGGTCCAAAAATAACAAAAACTACGACTTTATTCAGCATTGTCTTCTCTTCCGCGTTTGTTTTCAATCCTCAAATAAAGATTTGAATGGTTATGAATCAGCGTATTGATTCATGATTCGGATCGCGTGTCAAACTGCTGAAATCACATGACATTGGCGATCCGAATCATTGATCGATTCACTGATTCATAACCGTTTGAATCTTTGTTTGAGGGTTGAAAACAAACCTGGAAGAGAAGACCATGCTGAATAAAGTCGTAGTTTGTTATTTTTGGATATGGACTACTTTGATGTCTTTATTCCCTTTCTGGACATGGACAGTATAGTGTGCATACACTTGCATACACTCTCAGACTAAATATAAAATATCTTAAACTGTGTTCTGAAGATGAACAGAGGTCTTACGGGTGTGGAACGACATTAGGGCGAGTCATTAATGACATATATTACATTTTGGGTGAACTAACACTTTAATGCACATGAATATATTTACATCTAGCATTTAGCAGATCATTTTATCCAAAGAGAGGAGCCAAAGCAATTCAAGGAGCCAACAATATTCGTAATATACAATGCCAGGTTTATTTGACATCTAGATTAGTAAGCAAGCTAGAGAATATTTTTGTGAGTGTGTGTGTTTATTGGTTTAAGCGTGTGGGTGGTTAATTGTTTGTGTAAGAGGTGTGTCTTCAGCTGCTTCTTCAAAATGTGATGGTCACAGCGATTCAGGTGGAGGTTGGCAGCTAACGGAGAGGAACGGAGAGGGTGAAAGTCTTGGAGTGTGACTTTTTGCCTCATTGTGAAGAAACAAAAAGATGTCGCTCATTCAGTGACCTTAGCTGGCGAGAGTAAAAACCTTTAGGTGAGAATTGAGGTTGGGAGACACTGTAAGCCAGTGTTAAAGCCTTCAATTTAATTCTGGCTCTAATTGGGAACCAGTGGAGTGAGATCAGGAGGGGTGTGACATGGGTTCTCTAATGCCGAGTTCACACTGCACGATGGATCGGCGACAGGTTTCACATTGCATGACTTTTCAGGAGGAAGACTCTCCGACAATTCTGTTCAGACTAGGTTTCACAACCAGACACACACGAGATGTAGCATCACCGATGTAATTTTCAGTCAGAACACATTTCTGTGAGTAAAAATAAATAAATCAGTTTGCCTCATAGTCTGCCTAATTATTGAAAAAAAAATGTTTCGTGAATAATGGTAAAACTTTACAATATGGTTCATAACATGAACTAATAATGAACTGCACTTTCAATATTTCCTAATGCATTATTAAAATCTTGTTAACATTAGTTAATGCACTGTGAACTAACATTAACAAACCACGAACAGCTGAATTTTTATAAACTAGCCTAGGTCTAAATTGTATGTTATTTATTTCCAGCCTTAGTGGGTCGTATGACTGGCATACAAAAAAAAGTGGGTCGCAGTAAGCAAAAGGTTGAGAAACCCTGGTCTAAAGAACGCTGTAGACAAGCAGAAATTAGATCTACATCTCTCTGCTTGCAGTATGTCAGTGACGCTCCTCTGGTAACGTTAAATGAGTGAAACACACACAAAACACACATTTTTATCAAAAACCCTTTAGGGTGCTTTCACACTTGCACTTTTGGTGCGCACCCGGGTTCGATTGACGTCAGAGCTTGGTTTGCTTCTGAACTCCGGTGCGAACCCCGAACCATACCTGAGTCCGCTTAAAAAGGTGGTCTGGGGTTCGGTTGATGTGGACTCTGGTATGGTTCGTAGCTGATGTTAACGGCATCGTACTAAATAGCGGAAGTGAACCGCTATTAATGACGAATAATTTGATTAAAAATGTGTGCTTCACTCATTTACCTGATGACGTACTGCTAGCAAAGAGCTGTAGATCTAATTTCTGCTCGTCTTCAGCGTTCTTTAGAGCGTTTGCAGTACATTCGCGGCAGAAAGATTCAAGTGCCATTACTTACTGAAGCTTTGGTAACAACCAACGGTTCAAAAACAAATATATATGAGTGACTGGAGCAACGCTATGCATTTCGCCGCCTTCACGCTCGCTGCCGTTATTATGCAACCGGGTAAACAGCTGCTCCTTAGATGATGCTCAGTTGGGACCCAAATAATATAATATGAACAAAGTCCAACGGGGACAGGGGGAGGGGCGAGCAATCGAACTCGGGTTTGGTCTAAACAATCGATCCAAGTGTGAAAGCACCCTTAATCACCAACAGGTTCAGATATTTGGCGTGCTAAATATCTCAAGGCGACCTGCACTACTGGGCTGTTGTTAAAATGTGTGTGGAAAAACTCAGATGGTGTCAAACACAATCGCCAATACAAATGACTTTTTATTAGATTGAGGTTTATTGACCTTGAACAAATGAATATCCTATTATTATCTATTATAAATAGAGTTTCTACTTGCATGGATAAGCTCCTGCTACACCAGGATCAATCTTTCAGTTATACCAGTTAAGACTGAAACAAATCATGAGGGGATCATTAGTACAAGCTTTTTTTTGCTGCTTTTTAAGTCCGGTCTATTAATTCCACTATATAGTACAATTAACCTAATCACTAAAAAGCACATTGACTCTGTATAAGTATGTCTTGTGTATGCATGAGGAGGTTTTCTTTCTCTCTTTTCTTTTCAGGGGAGAAGATGGGTCTTTCAATCAACGTACTGCTGACTTTAACCGTCTTCCTGCTTCTGCTGGCCAACAAGGTTCCTGAAACATCTCTGGGTGTTCCCATTATCGTCAACTACCTGATGGTCACCATGATCCTGGTCACTTTTTCGGTCATCCTCAGTGTTGTGGTGCTCAACCTACACCATCGTTCCCCCAACACACACCAAATGCCTCACTGGGTGCGCAAGGTCAGTACAGATGACCTGCAGATTAAAAGTGAGAGAAGGTCTCATTCAGTATATGATCTCGGATTTCCATAAACTAGAATTTTGATCAATGAAGTTATAATTAAAGGTACACTATAGGGGCTTTTGCACCGGAGGAACCTTTTCATACTGTAGTTCCTAGAACTTGGCGGAATTGGCCGGATTTTAGCGCGTTCGCACCGCAGGAACTAGGAACGATTTTAGTTATAGAAACTCCTTTTTGGGGAACTAATTTAGCTCCTACTTCAGAGTAGCACAATAGGAAGTACCAGTGACGTAAGTGTACGTTGATTGGCCGAACGCACGCAAAACACCAGCACTCGCAATTTAAAAAAAAGCCGTCTACACAGTTCTACCAGAAAGACTCGGGAGGCCAGATGAAGTACAATAAAGTAACAAGTTTATTAAAGGGATACTCCTCCGATTTTTCATATTGAACTATGTTATTCCCTTAACTAAGACAAGTTGATCCATCCCTCTCTTGTCTCAGTGCGTGCTCTTGATCTCTCTGACGCGCGCTGACGATCTGATAGCATTTAGCTTAGCCCACTAAGCCCAGTTCATTCACTATGGCACCAAACAGAGATCAAGCGTCCAAACACCTCCACGTTTCCCCATTTACATACAGTTACACAAATAGTTGAACGATCAAGTATGGTGACATAAAATAAAACATGCCGCTTTTCTAAGTGGATTAAAAAGGAGAACTATAATGTATGGCGGAATAGCACTTCTCAGAGTACTTTTTAAATTTCGCTTAGAAAAGCGGCACGTTTTATTTTGTCACCACACTTGGTTGTTCAGCTATTCGTGTAACTGTATTTAATTAGGGAAAACGTGGAGGCGTTTGGTCACTTCTAAGTTGATCTCTGTTTGGTACCATAGTGAATGAACTGGGCTTGTGGGCATTAGCATCTGCAAATTCAGTGTGTTCATCTGCATCTGCAAATTCAGCAAATTCAAATTCACCATATTTTATACTCTGAGTATAAAAAATTCACTTTAATATGATGAGTGAAATAACATTGAATCTTCCTGGCAGAACTTTATGCTAAAGCTTTCATATTATAGCCTATATATTTACTCCAAAAACTAACTCTACGAACATGGAAAACAGTGATAAATGAGCTGTTTATCAACCTTTAAGCTAAAGAGAAAATACTACACAACTTTTAGTGACCAAACGAAACATGCTATATACAAAACACATATAGCAATTTACATGTATTTCTACTCAGCTAGCGATATTGGACATCAACCATGGCAAACACTAATACTTTTTTCGTCTACTTTCTTTGTATTACAGTTCTATCTAATAATGTATTAGACAGGACTGTGAAACAGATCTTAAACTAATGAAGACATAGTCTGCGTCTAAAAACCTAGGCAGCTGACTCGTTGCCTTGCTGCCTTAACAGTCAATGGCTTGTAAGGCAGCGATTTGTACACGAAGGCACCTCAAAAAACTAATTTTGGACAGACTTCTAAGGCAGTGTAACAGTTCAGTGATCTACAGCAAAATAGAGAGAGCTTTGGTGAGAACTAAACACATATTTAATTACTTCATTAGTAATTTCTCAGTAGAAATTACATCAGAAGTGGAAAATATTGGTAAAAAACATACATTTACACGCAAACTGATTAAAATTAAATTAAATAAAAGTCACAACAACAAGCGCAGCTTTTGTCACTTCAGAGTTCATACTGGCGGTGTGAATGACACCAGGAAAATTACCCTAGGGCAGGGCTCAACATTAAGCGGGTTCATGTGCTTGTTATTCGGACAAGTAAATCTGTCATTCACTTGTCAGAGTAACAAATGTGCTTGTCCGAAAAAAAGTTAGATTTTTTTTTTTTGTACGTGTTGTAAATAGAATTTATTCTGAAGCAATATTATTACCGGTGTTCAATCCGCTTTGGCATATTTAAATCTGCATATTTGTGATATATTTTTATCTTTTATAAAGGGTATTTGACCCCCTAATCTTATTAAATACAGGCTATGCTTCAGGTTTCATAGTAAATTCTTAAACTTGATCTATACATTAAATAAGACACTCTAGGACTGTTACCAATCACATTAAATAATTTACACTGAAAAATTGCAACTAAACTAAATACTGTTATGAGATTTGTGTTTTTGAAAGAATGTTAAAACATGAAATGGCTTACCATAGGGAGTCAGGGTAACGCATTTTGGAAGAAGGATGGATGATGTATTGACTCTTTATTTAAATTTTGTTAATTTTGAACAAAAAAAAGTTTCATATTGTACCTTTTAATGTTTGTTTTCTTGGACAAGAAATGTTTTGTTTTTTATTTGACTGAGAATAAGTAACCATTAGAAAAACACAAAATCAGCCCGTTTGTGTAATGAGATGCACATCCTTTTTGTTAAACTTTTGTGGAGTCAGCTGCTTTCAACAAACTGACGGCTGCATTGTTAAAATGACAGATGCAGAAAATATTTCCATTTAGCATTTCCTTTTATTTCCGGACACTCCAAAACAACCCAATTACAAACTTACGGAAAAAAGGATAAAAATGTGAAATCGACAAAACTAGATAATGGTTTAAAATAGGCAATTTAGCTTAACAAACAGACTGTGCAGCAAAATAAAAAGCAGACTATTATGTAAAAACTATCAACCTTTATTGATGACTGTAAGCTTGACATTATGTAAAATGAATAGAGCCACGGCTTCTCCATCACACCACAGCGACCCGTCTACACCTTCTATTCACACCCGTTTCCAGCAATCCAATCACAACCCTACATTTATTTCTAAAGATTGTATTATCACTAAAGATTAAATATTACAGCATTTCTTTATTCAGTTTAGTTTTGCAGGACATTCGCTCATAACAGCAAGGCCATGTGAACCTAGACTTGTGATGCCAGGCTGAAAGATTATGTGCTGGGCGAATGCAATCTGTCTCTTTCTTTAAGAGACTTTGTGAAGTCATGCAGAGGAAGCGAGGACTCAGCCATCTCGACACAACACAACACTCAGTTTTAAGATGCACTGTAGTGCTATTAATTCAGTGCAGCAGAAATTATTAATTTGCTTACATTTACCACACTTGATTAGTGGTGCTTGCTCATACTTTGATTGTTAAAGTCACCATGAAAAACAAAATTGACAATTCTAGTTTTTGTTTATGGAATATTGCAATATTTATAATAAGTTATTTACGCTTGCACATCATTATTTTTTTTAATTAATGTGCCCTTGTAATCTTTAATCATACCTTCTTGTTTACTGACGAGAAGGCGGAGCAACCTGTCACTTGAGATCCACCAATAGCAAACCACAACCATCCAATCAATCCCCCATGGACAAAATCAAGCCCCGCCCTACATTTTTCTTGAAATGTTTTGTAAACTCTTAAAGTGTTAGTTCACCCAAAAAATAAATTGATGTCATTAACTCATTACCCTAATGCCGTTCCACACCCGTAAGACCTCCGTTCATCTTCAGACACAGTTTAAGATATTTTATATTTAGTCTGAGAGCGTATCTAAGTGTATGCACACTATACTGTCCACGTCCAGAAAGGGAATAAAAACATCATCAGAGTAGTCTGCGTTTGTTTTCAATCCTCACATAAAGATTGAGACGGTTCAGAATATTTCTACATGATTCGGACGCCAATGTCACGTGATTTCAGCAGTTTGACACGCGATCCGAATCATGAATCAATCCGCTGATTCATAACCGTTTTAATCTTTGTTTGCGGATTAAAAACAAACCCGGAAGAGAAGACAATGCTGAATAAAGTCGTAGTTTTTGTTATTTTTGGACCAAAATGTATTTTCGATGCTTCAAGAGACTCTAATGAACTAACTGATGTCTCATATGGACTACTCTGATGATGTTTTTATTCCCTTTCTGGACATGGACAGTATAGTGTGCATACACTTGCATACGCTTTCAGACTAAATATAAAATATCTTAAACTGTGTCTTAAGATGAACGGCGGTCTTACGGGTGTGGAACAATATTAGGGTGAGTCATTAATTACATCAATTTTTATTTTTGGGTGAACTAACCCTTTAAGTTTTAGTTGCTGCCTGACATATAATAACACTGCAAAAAAAACAGTAGAGTTGCTCTGAAGGAGGGGACTAATTTGTGCATTAGCTCTCTCCCTCCACTCGCATTTTCTTCAGAACATGTAAATGTGTTTTTGCTATTTTTGAACAGAGTGTCTAAGTGCAAATAGCCCGTCTTGTTGGCAGAGGCTATTTACACAAATTTATTTCACTGACAAAATTACAGAAAATGCTGCATTGTCAGCTGTAGTAATAGTGTAGGGGTAAGGTGCATGGCAAAAGGTTAACGCAAATCGAGTTTCAATCTACCTTTACTGAACGCGCTCTTCTCCCTTTTCTCATCAATCAATCAATCAATCAATCAGCTTTATTTATATAGCACTTTTACAATCACGATTGTGTCAAAGCAGCTTCACAGTGTCAAACAGGATAATATTGCGACAAAATTAGATTTGGCTGTACAGTCGTACTGGAGAAAACAGTGATGTTATCAGCTTATTTTAATTTAAAACACACACACAATGTTGCGACAATATTGGCAGATCAGTATTATAGTTTTATAGAATTAAATAAAACCTAATTCATAAATTTTATTTGTATATTAAGTTGAATAACTTTGATCATAATTTTAGTGTCCCCAACTGAGCAAGCCAAGCCAAAGGCGACACTGGCAATGAACCAAAACTCAATCAGGGCATGATGGAGAAAAATAAACCTTGGGAGAAACCAGACTCAGTCGGGGGGCCAGTTCTCCTCTGGCCTCATCACATATCAGATAAGAAAGGCATTTATTTTCAATAAAAATACATTAAATATTGGAAAAGTGGAAATCAGGTGCCCATTTTAACTAGACCACTTGAGCGTAGGTCTAAAGTGTGCAGCGCATGTGCACTTAGTCCAAATACACTTTTGCTAGTTTAATGACAGGAAAAATGGTTGGCACCTATTTTCTTAATGAGTAATGGGTGTGTTTTGGGCATAACATACAATAAACCAATCAGAGTCTCATTAAAAGCCAGTTGCGCTTACGCCATGGCAGAATTTGCGAGCGGATAGACTGAAAGCTTCTCCCGAGAGGAATCCTTTTATTTTAAAGGTCCTGTTCTTCACGATTCCATCTTTCAAACTTTAGTTAGTGTGTAATGTTGCTGTTAGAGCATAAATAATACCTGTAAAATTATAGAGCTCAAAGTTCAATGCCAAGCGAGATATTTTATTTAACAGAAGTTCCCTTTCAAAGCCTACAGCGAATGGCCGGTTTGGACTACACCGCTGCACTTCCTGCTGTAATGACGTCACTAGAACCGTTTGTTGACTAACCCTCCGCCCACAAGAACACGCAAAATAGGGGGCGTGGTCTCGTTGCTCTCCCAGGTGGAGAAGAGCGCGCATTCAGCGCTTGCATCTCCTATGGTAAGAGGCGAGGCCTTTCCGGGCAAAGTGCGTTAAGCTGCTGTCCAATCAC
This sequence comes from Pseudorasbora parva, assembly GCF_024679245.1. NCBI lineage: Eukaryota > Metazoa > Chordata > Actinopteri > Cypriniformes > Gobionidae > Pseudorasbora > Pseudorasbora parva. The sequence continues at coordinate 59,436,009 of NC_090172.1, read as the reverse complement.
AACACGGGAAGCGCTGGCCCAATCAGAACTCGTTACGTGTTTCTGAAGGAGGGACTTCATAGAACAAGGAAATCATCAGGCCGTTTTTAGGACAGAGGAAACAGCGCTGTACAGATAAGGAAATTGTGTGAAAAATACTGTGTTTTACACGCGAAACATGAACTCATGTTATATTGCACACTGTAAACATAATCAAAGCTTCGAAAACACGCGAAGAATGGGACCTTTAATATTTAAAAATGGTTGTGTGTTGCGGTGCGTCGTTGTGTGATAATCAGAGTATACGCGTGTTGTGCACCCGCCTATAGGCACATATTACTAACATGCCCTTTAAATAACACAAAACATTATTTAAACAACCTGGCGCTGGACGAATGATAACTGCGTCAGGCTGAGACTAGCAAAAAACACTTGTGTCGCATTACGCCGGGTGTATAATAGGGCCTTAACATGTTTAATAATAAAGTGTTTGTTGGGGGTAGGGGAGGGCTTTATTGTCCCAATAAGGTTGCACCCATTTAATAATCTTAATAAATATACTTATTTACACACTGTTATTGCATACCGTTTAACACTGAGGTGCAAACAGTGTCTGCCACTATTAAGTATTAATGTCATCTAACTACTATTTACACTTATTGTAAAGAAATGACTGGTATTTTTATATAGTGTAATGGCATCTATTGCTATTTAAACAGTTTAAATGGCACCTATTGCTAAGAAAATGTCATTAGCTGCTGCCATTTTTTTTAAAGTCTCTATATTTCCAAATTAGATCTTGAGGTTTGATTGGCATGTTTTTACTGCAGCTCTGTATCTTGGGCTATCGATAGAGGATGGACAAACTTTAAAGATTGTAAATGTGCATTTCTTCTAGATCTTCATCCACATGTTGCCTCCGTACCTGGGGATGCTGCGGCCTAAAGTGGAGACCCCGCTGTTTCTTGAGAAACCTGCCAGAAAGGAGAACATCCAAGCCATCAGCAGAGTGGCAGATGAGTACTTCATCCGCAAGCCCAATAACACCAACTTCCTCTTCCCCAAACCCCACAGGTACGCCTCTGGGGCTATCAGAAGGTCGCAGATCATTAGGGTCATGGGTCAAAGGGGTCAATTTGATTCAGTGATCCATGGATAATGACGTGTTTTCCAGGAATCGTGTTTTCCTGACATTTTTATGAGCCTGATTTCAATATTTATAATATTTAACAGTCATCACATTTTTCGATTGAATCCCGCATGTATATGCGGATTGGTCAGTGTATAGAAGTGTGCATGTGTTAATATACTAGCCTGACAAGCCAGACCCACATCAAGATGTTTGGTCTGGAAACTCACCATTGACAGCTCAATCTGAGGGGCGGGATAAACGGTTGTCTTTCAGACTCCCTCTGTACGCGATAGGATAGCGCTACAACCAACCAGAGCAACGAAGGTGAAGCAGAGCTCGTTGACAGATTAAACATTCGCCGTATCCGGTCGGCAAAACTCAGAACACATCTTCCCTTTTTAAGAATGACTTCAGTGCCGCTCTTTGTTCTTTTCTCAGAGAAAAGCTTAACTCCAAGTCTTCCAGAGTCGCGGTCAAAGCTGATATAAGACCGCCGTTCGCCAGTTTCTGTGTTTACCAGAAGCACGCAAACGCAACTCGGCCGTCGTCATTATGGCCCTGCCCACCGACTCTATACACGATGTGATTGGCCCGTCCAGAGTTTGGCGTTTACAGCTCAGAAGGGTATTGAGAGTTGCTAGACGACACTCGCGGCAGATTAGATTTGCTGCCGCTAGGGTGCGTCTAGATTTCTAGGCTAGTAATATACTTTATAATCACTAAAAGCTGTCATTCATTCAATAAACACAATCTCACAAAGTTCTGCAGTGTAGCTGGTATACAATGAATCTCTTATTTTCACAATGTCTGCACTTGCAGAGTATGCAGTAATGAATCTATAATTGTTATGATTATTTTGGAGACACATTTAAAGGGATAGTTCACCCAAAAATGAAAATGTGATGTTTATCTGCTTACCCCCAGTACATCCAACATGTAGGTGTGTTTGTTTCTTCAGTAGAACACAAATGAAGATTTTTAACTCCAACCTTTGCCGTGTAATGCATGTCAATGGGTTTTTTATATGAGAGACACTATGAGAGTAAAAAAACACATACATATGAATCCCTATTAAACCCTGTGGCTCGTGATGATACATTGATGTCTTAAAACACAAAACGATCTGTTTCTACGAGAAACTGATCAGTATTTGTTATTTTTTTACCTCATAGCAGACAAATCTTATCTAGTACTCCCATCTGTCATTACTTCCGTCGAATAAGTTCAAAATCCGGCGCGATCAAAAAAAAATATATAGATGCCGCATTAGTGCATGCGCGGATCGGTCGAATGGTACACATTTCTATGATCGCGCCGGGTTTTGACCTTCTTCGACGGAAGTACTGACGGATGGGAACACTAGATAAAATTTATCTGCCAGGAGGTAAAAAAAATAACATACTGTTGGGTTTCTCTCAGAAACCGATCGTTTAGTGTCTTGAGACATCAATGTGTCATCACGAGCCGCAGGGTTTAATATGGATTCGTATGTCTGTGTGTTTTTTACTCATAGTGTCTCTCATATAAAAAATCCCATTGACATGCATTATACGGCAACGGTTGGAGTTAAAAGTCTTCATTTGTGTTCTGCTGAAGAAACAAACACATGTTGGATGCACTGGGGGTAAGCAGATAAACATCTCATTTTCATTTTTGGCAGAACTAACCCTTTAAAGACACCAGACACATTGAAAATCTGGGATTCAAAATCTGAAACCATACAAAGAAGTTTGAATGTAAAAGTGAACTATTTTAGTTTCTGCACTATGTCTAGGTCACTACCCAGTTAACAGGGGACGTTCTCTGAACAAACATTCTGGCGAGATTCTCTCAAACTTATGAGAAAACATTATTCTAATAGAACCTTATCTGGAAAGCTACCTGGTCTTTTAATAATGTTCTTAAAACATTAGCACAAAAACATTATTTATGCATCATTCATGGAACTTTTTTTTCCTTTAGTACATCTATGTTTCTTAAATGTTACACTTGTTTCTTTTGAATGTTCTTAAAGGCCTTTGCACACTGAGTCCGTAATTCGCATGCGATATTTATGCATGTCAAAAAATAAATTCAACCTCACGTTATGTCAGTCAGGCTTGCACACTGCCTCCGAAACTTTTGTCCGTCAAAAAAAAAATCGGAACAGGTTCAATTTTCTGCGTTTTCGCATCCGTAAAAACCAGAGGTGTCAAAAGTACTCGCATTCATTACTCAAGTGGAAGTATAGATACTAGGGTTTAAAAATACTTCTGTAGAAGTTGAAGTATCAACTCAAGCTTTTTACTTAAGTAAAAGTGTAAAAGTACTGGTTTCAAAACTACTTAAAGTAAAAAAGTAAAAGTAATGTAAGGAAAAAATGCCATTAAAGACAAAAGTTTAGGCCACACCACAGGGGCATATAGCGCACTACCCCACCTCCTCAAGAAAAACACTTTTCTAAAGGCCATAATGACTATAATGTTATATTAAATGTTAATGTTGAAAAATTTGGGAGGCACTGGCTATCTGTTTCAGCCGCATATATACCCATTGAAAATGAATGCATTTTAGTACAATGGACATATACCATTATGTGTACTGCTGAGCATTAACATGTGTTTCCTGAAGCGGAAGATATGATGACTAGTTGCCTATAAGTAATGTAATCAATAACCTTTATCAGAATGTAAATGTAGGCTACATGTGTGATCAGTGTTGCCAGATTGACGACGCTTTAGAGCCCTACGGGCCCTGACTTTTTTTACACCCCTAAACTCATACCCACTGTCGGCCGCTGACTGCTTGGTTGTCACTTTAAAAAAAATTAACAAACAAACAAATTATCCAAACATTTTTCTAAATTAACTTTAATAAAGAAACTAAATGAAATATAACTACTTGGACATTACAAACAAAGCTGAACTATTTTAATGACTGCAGGAGTGTGTCATAGGATTGTGCAGGGCCTGTGCAGGGCTCAAAGAATATATAGTAAAATGCAGTTTATTCCTAGGCTAGTTTATTCCTGTGATCAAAGCTGAATTTATCATCATTACATCATTAGAATTATTCTGATGATCAACACACATTTATGATTATTATCAGTTGTGCTGCTCATGGTGATGCTTAAATTTTGTGGAAACCATCTAAACATTTGTGGTATAATTAAAAAAGAGAGAAATTAATACTTTTATTGATCAGACATGCATTTAATTGATCAAAAGGGATATTGTTAATATTACAAAAGATAATAATTTATTTTAAAAAAAATGCAAATAAATGCTGTCCATTGAACTTTCTATTCATCAAAGAATCCTGAAAAATAAAATGTATCATGGTTTCCACAACATTTTAAAGCAGCACAACTGTTTTCAACACAGATGATAATCATAAATGTTTCTTGATTATAAAATCCTCATATGAGAATGATTAGTGAAGGATAGTGTGACACTGAAGACTGGAGTAATGATAAATTCAGCTTTGATCACATAGGAAAAAAGCTGTTTTAATTTGTAATAATATTTCACAATATTACTGTTTTAACTATTTTTGATTAAATAAATGCAGCCTTGGTGAGCAGAAGATACTAAACATTAGAAAATCTGCATTATTCATATGATAGGCTACTTTATTTGTCAATAAATAGGCTACATTGAGATGACTTGAAAAACACACATAAAGCATTGTCGCACTCGTCTGATTGTCTTCGTCACGTTTCAGCTCATAACGATTGTTTTCCTTCAGCTGCAGCTCCAGCGTGACAGGGTATTACTTCTACGAATCCGCTTTTGGTCTTTCTGCGAGAGCGACCTCCTCATATTTAGATGCGAATAAAATGACAGCAGGTCATGCATAGATACATTTTTGTCTCTGATTTTAAATCTTAATGTATTCACATTGGTTTCTATGTAAATACACTTGCCTGTGCTGTGACCTCAAAAAGCGCTCTATCAACCGAGATTAGAGAAAGCTGTCTTTAGCGTCCCTGTTAATTTGGCCGTCGTCGCGCAGGGTAACGCTGCTTCGAATCCCGCTCGGAGTGGGTCGACTAGAATCGGTGAGACCCAGTAAAAGTGCAGGGGACGAAAATACATTTTATTAAAAGTGAGGGGGACACGTCCACATGTCCCCCGCGTAATCTACGCCCATGCCACTGCCAAAATGCGTAATTCATTGATACTGTACAATAATCCGCCGACAAAAAAAATTAACAATGCGCTTAGCTTTGCTCCGACAAAACTACAGTACCCTTGTGAAGTTCATAGAACGTGCACTTAGCCCAGTCAAAACTGATTCATCATTGATTCAAACCTCTATCAGCAGCTGTTGGGGTTGCTAGTTGCAGATGTCCTGAGTGTATGATGGACAGGAATCATGATTATATTTATAAAGAGTCTTCGAGTCACAGGTGTATTCCACGTTTGAGAGTTGGTTCACTCTCCCACTCCTTACTGTAGAAACGGGTTGTGTATACTGTATGTATGCCACTTTAGCATAGCGATCACTTGAATATACATCTACCACGAGTTATCGCGCTAAAAACCTGGCTGTCATGAATGAGCGCGTCTGCTGCTGATCGCTGATTGACTGAAAGTGCGTGCTCGTCCACTGGAACCCGCCCAATCTGGCAACACTGTGTGTGATTTGTGGTTTGAGTCATGTGCAGGCGCTGGATCGCGTAGTAACCAATAGGGTGTTGGTTTGGTATATGTTTACACTTCTCATCCAACCACACAATCAAATTCACACTATCAGGATGACGCGATTTATCTGCATTTTTTTTTTAAACAAGATGAAATGAAAGAGGAGTAACGAGGCTATTTTTAAAAAGTAAGGAGTAGAAAGTACAGATAATTGCGTGAAAATGTAAGGAGTAGAAGTAAAAAGTAGGCAGAAAAATAATTACTCCAGTAAAGTATAGATACCCAAAATTTCTACTCAAGTAAGGTAACGAAGTATTTGTACTTCGTTACTTGACACCTCTGGTAAAAACGCATTTTGAGAGACGTTTTGACAACTCAGAGCCACCATACACATTATTCTAGCAAAAATACTACAAATATTATTATTATATCACAGCTATAATTATAGCACATCAAGTCTCTCTCTCTCTCTCTCTCTCTCTCTCTCTCTCTCTCTCTCTCTCTCTCTCTCTCTCTCTCTCTCTCTGTGTGTGTGTGTGTGTGTGTGTGTGTGTGTGTGTGTGTGTGTGTGTGTGTGTGTGTGTGTGTGTGTGTGTGTGTGTGTGTGTGTGTGTGTGTGTGTGAGAGTGAGTGTGAGAGTGAGTGTGTGAGTGAGTGAGTGAGTGAGTGAGTGAGTGAGTGAGTGAGTGAGTGAGTGAGTGAGTGAGTGAGTGAGTGAGTGAGTGATCGATCGGATCCAGACATCGGTCTCTGATCGGGATCAATTGATTCACGGAAATTAGTGGTCTTATTTTTAATATGTGGCTCCAGTATAGCTAGCAAAGCATCAAACTGAGCCACTAACACTGAAACTTTGAATCGGTCGGTCTGGATAATGGCGCTGAATAGACACTCTCCTCTCCACGCGATCGCAGGAGTGGATGAACACAATATCTCCTCAGGACAAACAAATCATCCTCACTAGACGTCACTTCGTCTTGTTTTGCGTTTTTTTTTTTCTGTAACGCATTCATTAATACGCTTCGGACTCAGTGTGCAAGGTCTCTGTGCGTGAAAAAACGCATGCGAAAATATCGGACTCAGTGTGCAAAGACCTTAAATGTTCCATTTACTGTTTGGAAAATTATTAACTGAAACGTTCCCTTAAATGTGCAGTGTGTAATATCTATGAGGATCTATTGACAGAAGTGCAATATAATATACATAACTATATTTTCAATGGTGTATAAAGACCTTAAATAGTGAACTATTAGGTTTTTATTTCCTTCTACATTTTTCTATCTACATACACCGCAGGTCTACTTACAGTGAAGCCGCCATTTTGCGCCGTCATGTTTCTACGGTAGCCCTAAATGGACAAACTTCTCTACAGAGCGCTAGTCACTCTCTATTGTCTCAGACAGTGACATCTTTGTCTTGTGTCAGCCACCGTAGCTTCTCTATGTGCTCCGAAAGGGAGGGGTGAGTGGTTTCAATTTGCAACCTCACCACTAGATGCCGCTAAAATTTACACAGTGCACCTTTAGCGTTTGCATAACCACGATAAAATTAAGAGAACTTTAAAAAAAATAATGTTTATTTAGCTTGCGTCAGCAAAGCATTATTGGAACATATCTTTGTTAGCTGGGAAATTGCATAACTAAATTTGTAATATTAATCATGTGACTATTTTACACAGACGGTCAGATGTTCTTGTTTCCTTTAGGTTTAACTTGTGGAGTTTATGCAAAAATAATATAGCTGGTTTAATTGTAAAAAATATATACTTTTTGTGTGTGTGTGTGTGCGCGTGCGTGCGTGTGTGTGTGTGTGTGTGTGTGTGAGAGAGCATGGCTGAACGCCTTAGGGTTTGAGTAATCCTTTACTCTCTCTCTTACACACTTTAAATCACCTCAACCAGGGAATTACACTTCTGTGTGTGTCTGGGGTATATGTGTATGTGGGGTGTGAGAAAAAAAAGGAAGAAATCATCACTAAAATAATAACGATCAGCACAAATGGGCTCTGACACATTAGCCCTGGCCTGCATCAGGCTCAAGAGAGGAGATACAGAGACAGAGAGCGTTTGAGAGAAAAAAAGGAAGATGAGAAGGAGAAATTCGATGAGGCAGCGGTATCGTGCTTTTTAATTGGTTTTATAGCGTGTTTTGGCACCATTGCCAACATGGTTTAGTCAAATTAGTCTTTCCTGATTAGTCATCTGTGTCTGTCGATGTACAGAGTGAGGAGGGAGGGGGAGGAAAAAGAGGCGAACAAATCTCCGAGACTGGCAGAGGATGCAGCTGACCTTTTGTTTCATTCATTTAATACACGGCTTGTCTTGTGCAGCCACTAGACAGACTTTCACTATTGCCATCCAACCATTCTGGCCAAGATGTGTCAAATGTGTGGTGCCCATTTATTTTAGGCTGTATTTATTTGATGAAAAATACAGTAAAATCAGAAATATTATTGCGACTTAAAATAACAGATTTATTTTATAAAATATAGTAAAATGTAATTTATTCCTGTGATCAAAGCTGAATTTTCAGCATCATTACTCCAGTCTTCAGTGTCACATGATCCTTCAGAAATCATTATCATATGATGATTTGATGCTCATGAAACATTTATGATTATTATCAGTGTGTAAAGCAGTTGTGCTGCTTTAATATTTTTCATAGAAATCTTTGACATATTATCTTTACTGTCACTAATTGGATCTTTGTTGAATAATAGATTTAATTTCTTTCAAATAAATTGCACTGACCCCGACCTTTTAGATGGTGGTGTAAATCTGAACTCAGTCATTCTCAAATATTAGTCCGGCAGGATATTGCAGTCAAATAATGCTACTATAGAGACATCAAAGAAATATGTGGGAAATTAATTTAGACTTTGTTCAGAGCATCTGTTTGTCCTAAATTAAATATGTACTAATTATTTAGCTTAAAGATTCATTGCCATGCACCTCTGCGAACTTTGAAAAGGTCTTCCTTGCTTGTTTTAGTAGACTGGTGATGTTTTTCTAGCCTGGTTTTACCAGACTCTCGTACATTTCATTTGTACATAGAGTCTGGCCACTCTCCATTGACAAGGGTTTATTTCCGCGAAGGTGGGCACCCTGTTGAGGTTTAAAACTATTGGATCTGCCCTGAGCCGCTCTGGATCTGCCGTAACCAATCGCTAACGTTTGGTCGTGACTTATGTAATGCGCCCTTCGCCTGTTTCACTCATGGAAATCCGACAAAATAAAAGTGCACATGTGCATGCCACCTCAGTAATAAAACTATAGGATAAAACCTAAAACTCCTGCATTCGGATTGTGATTTATTCACGCCACGGTGGAGAGGAGAGTTCTGTGACCGGGAACGCGTCGCTCATGTGGTCCGTAACATCATTGTGCTGTAAATAAAATGTCATATGCTTGGTATGATAATAAATGCTGCTATAAATAACGGACCAATTCAAATGTTTAAGTGCTTTTATTTTAATTTGTTTGAGCGGTGATGAAATAAACTGCTCTTCTAAATACTTGCCAGCATTTTAAGGAAATACAAGTCTATAAATGCATCCTAATAACAGTAAAGCAACCGTATGGTGTTCTGCAGGGGTCAAAAATGATTACAAACAGTGAATTTTGAAGTGATATATTGTTGAAAACTCAGAGAGGTGGATTCGGACAGCTGTTACATCAACAGGACCTTGCGTTTGTCAAAAGCAGTAGCTAACTCGGCCGGGGATTTTTACACTGGTGGTGAGAGACGGACGGCAATAAAATAACTGACCAGTCCCTGTAACTTAAATGATGGCAATACCTTCCGACCCCACGAGAAACAGTTACCGTCCGAATAGCTTCAGCCAACTCCTTCATCACTAACGAAGCGATCTGGAAAATCAAACTTTTCCCGAATTTACCCTTTTTATTGCTCCGGCTTTAACTTCTGGATATTCGGCAGCGGTGCCACAATGCAATGAATGGTTTAGTTTGCATCTTTCTCCGCCGCCATTACTGAACTACATCTCTAAGTAGCGCTCGACATCAACGCCGTCGTTCTCAGCCACTCCCTCTGTTCGCTGACTGGACCGGTAAAAATTTGTTCGGAGAAAACCTAAGACTACACAGCAGTCCCAGACGTAGTACTGAAGGAAAATGAAAATTGAGCGGAAGTACGTAGGAGGGCAGAGCCAGGCTAATGTTTTCCCTGGGTAACAGATGAAATATTGAGCTTACTGACTCTAAAAAGTTGTGCATAAACCAGTAAATCAGATTGAAGCTTGCCATTCTGGATATGCATCTGTTTGTAACGTATGCTTTTGGCTTATACTTAAGCTTTTTGCTGGGCTAAAGCTTTCCTCTGCTCTCTTCTCCAATCTGCTGATCTCTCGGCCCGGCATTAACGTATGTCTCAGTCTAATGGGGTTTCACTCGGGTCACTGAAGCTCACTGGGGAGCCACAGACTACCTGCAATGAGCTCCTGTACCAGCACCTGAATACACAAGCAGAGATGAGAGCTGTGAGGAATGAAGAGTCACACTGACCCCTTGTGTTGGGATGAGGAGGTGTAGTGTTCGGAAAATTGATGAGGAGCAGTGGGAGAGAAAGTTAAAGAGGGTTTCATAATGAAACAGATGTTAGCGAACAGATTCTCAAAAGAAGAATGCAACACATCAGCGGTGATAAGCATTTCATCAGCACATTGGAAGGATTTCATGGGTGGGTGGTTACACCATCAGCATAAAACAGAGATTTGGGGAGGGGGGAGAATGAGTGAGAAAGTGAGTGAGTGACTGAGAGTTTTAAATGAAAGAATAAGTATGACAGTAAGTGAGTGAGTGATTAAACTGAGTTAAAGGGTTAGTTCTAAAATGAGTGAGTGATTTAATGAGAGTGAGTGAGTGAGTGAGTGAGTGAGTGAGTGAGTGATTAAACTGAGTTAAAGGGTTAGTTCTAAACTGAGTGATTGTGTGAGTGAGTGAGTGAGTGAGTGAGTGAGTGAGTGAGTGAGTGAGTGAGTGAGTGAGTGAGTGAGTGAGTGAGTGAGTGAGTGAGTGAGTGAGTGAGTGAGTGAGTGAGTGAGTGATTTTATGAGTGAATGAGCTAGTGTATGAGTGTGTGTGTGTGTGTGTGTTTATGTGTGTGAGTGAGCGAGTGTATGAGTGAGTGTGTGTGTGTGAGAGAGTGAAAGAGTGAGCGAGCGAGTGAGCGTAAGTGAGCGTGAGTGTGTGAGTGAGTGAGTGAGTGAGTGAGTGAGTGAGTGAGTGAGTGAGTGATTGTATGAGTGAATGAGCTAGTGTATGAGTGTGTGTGTGTGTGTGTTTATGTGTGTGAGTGAGCGAGTGTATGAGTGAGTGTGTGTGTGTGAGAGAGTGAAAGAGTGAGCGAGCGAGTGAGCGTAAGTGAGCGTGAGTGTGTGAGTGAGTGTGTGTGTGTGTGTGTGTGTGTGTGTGTGTGTGTGTGTGTGTGTGTGTGTGTGTGTAAATGAGTGAGTGAGTGAGTGACTGACTGACTGACAGCTTTAAATGAAAGAATAAGTATGACAGTAAGTGAGTGAGTGATTAAACTGAGTTAAAGGGTTAGTTCTAAAATGAGTGAGTGAGAGTGAGTGAGTGAGTGAGTGAGTGAGTGAGTGAGTGAGTGAGTGAGTGAGTGAGTGAGTGAGTGAGTGAGTGAGTGTGTGAGTGTGTGAGTGAGTGAGTGAGTGAGTGAGTGAGTGAGTGAGTGAGTGAGTGAGTGAGTGAGTGAGTGTGTGAGTGAGTGATTAAACTGAGTTAAAGGGTTAGTTCTAAACTGAGTGATTGTGTGAGTGAGTGTATGAGTGTATGAGTGTGTGAGAGAGTGAGTGAGTGAGTGTGTGTGTGAGTGTGTGAGTGAGTGAGTGAGTGAGTGAGTGAGTGAGTGAGTGAGTGTGTGAGTGAGTGATTAAACTGAGTTAAAGGGTTAGTTCTAAACTGAGTGATTGTGTGAGTGAGTGTATGAGTGAGTGAGTGTGTGAGTGAGTGAGTGTGTGAGTGAGTGAGTGTGTGAGTGAGTGAGTGAGTGAGTGTGTGAGTGAGTGTGTGAGTGAGTGTGTGAGTGAGTGTGTGAGTGAGTGTGTGAGTGAGTGTGTGAGTGAGTGATTAAACTGAGTTAAAGGGTTAGTTCTAAACTGAGTGATTGTGTGAGTGAGTGTATGAGTGTATGAGTGAGTGAGTGTGTGAGTGAGTGTGTGAGTGAGTGAGTGTATGAGTGTATGAGTGAGTGAGTGTGTGAGTGAGTGTGTGAGTGAGTGAGTGAGTGTGTGAGTGAGTGTGTGAGTGAGTGTGTGAGTGTGTGAGTGAGTGTGTGAGTGAGTGTGTGAGTGAGTGTGTGAGTGAGTGAGTGAGTGAGTGAGTGAGTGAGTGAGTGAGTGAGTGAGTGAGTGAGTGATTGAGTGAGTGAGTGATTAAACTGAGTTAAAGGGTTAGTTCTAAACTGAGTGATTGTGTGAGTGAGTGTATGAGTGTATGAGTGAGTGAGTGAGTGTGTGAGTGAGTGAGTGTGTGAGTGAGTGAGTGTGTGAGTGAGTGTGTGAGTGAGTGTGTGAGTGAGTGAGTGAGTGAGTGAGTGAGTGAGTGAGTGAGTGAGTGAGTGAGTGAGTGAGTGAGTGAGTGAGTGAGTGAGTGAGTGAGTGAGTGAGTGAGTGTAATCCCAACGTACACTTGGTCCCGCACAGCTCCATAAGGCCATGGCACCTGCACGACGGCCTCCACCTCAACCAGGATGGAGTCTGGATCTTTGCTAAAGCTATAAAGGACGTTGCCCTTGGACGCTTCCCAGCAACTGGATACAGAGGAACTAAAAAGAACCAGATGAGACTGCAGCCGTTTGTTCCATCTGGACCTTCATCTCACTCCAGACCTCCTCAAGACCTCCAGAGACGACACCTGACCTCAAGATGGCCTCATAGACACCCAGAGAGACATCTTTACGCCGAAGCTCCACCCCCCCGCCGCCATCCACCTGAGCAGTCCCAGCAGAGGCGGAGCTACGCCCAGGTAGAGTCCCAGCAGAGGCGGAGCTACGCCCAGGTAGAGTCCCAGCAGAGGCGGAGCTACGCCCAGGTAGAGTCCCAGCAGCCCTCCTCTTCAGCTCAGGAACTCTCATCCAGTGATGTGGCTGATATTAAACAAATGCTACATCTCCTGTGCAACAAAATGTTCAACTAACATGCACAAAAACCTATTTATACCGCAGCTGATGAATATATTTATAATTGGTTAATTAATATTTACAACACGATTATTATAATTGTGATTTATTCATTTATTTATTTATTAATTTTTGTATCCTTACTCATATTTAAGATTCATTTCTAACTTTATGGGGTTTCTATTGTTATACTTGCCCTACTGTTAGTATTACTTATTTTTCTTATTTTTCTTTTCTTTTATTACTTTTCTTTTTATTTTTATTGTGTAAAAGGTTTTTGGTTTTGCCTTCAGTTAAACAGCAGTACTTTAATCTCTGATCAAAATATGTTAAATATTAGTTTTTGGAATATTCAGGGTCTATGCTCTAAAACATTTGGTTTGAAAAGCACAAACTCAGAATTCTTAAATAGCATCACAAATGTTGATATATTAATCCTAATAGAAACCTGGTGTAGATCCGATGTGTCCACTCAGTGTCCTGCAGGTTACTCTGAGATCATTCTGCCCTCCTGGAAAATTAACTCAGTCCATCGTGGCAGAGACTCTGGAGGATTAGTCATATGGATAAAGAATGATCTTGCCCCTTTTACATCTCCAGTACAGCAAGGCAAAAACCACATTTGGTTAAAATTGGATAAAAACCTTGGAATTTTGGATAAAGACCTCTTTATCTGTGGAATTTATATCCCTCCATCAGATTCTCCATATTACAACGAAGAGATATTTCACACTTTACAGGGAGAAATTCATCAATATCAAACCCAGGGGAAAATTCTCTTATGTGGAGATTTAAATGCCCGAACTGGTTTAGAACCAGACTACACTGATAATTCAGGAGATAAACATCTGTTCACACAAATGCCCCGAGACCTCTTCAATACCCTACCCAGAAGAAATAACCAGGATGCTGGAGTCAATAGACATGGGAAGGAGGTAGCCCATCTGTGTCAAACGTTAGGTCTTTATATCCTGAACGGTAGAATCAAAGAAGATTCCTGTGGTCACTTTACCTGTAGCACAAATCTCGGAAACAGTGTTGTAGATTATGCCTTATCCAATCTAAGCCCCTCCAATTTCAGTGCATTTACCGTCAAAACTCAGTCTCCCCTGTCTGATCACAGCCAGATCAATGTTTCCATTAAAGGTGAAAACATCAGACCAAGAGAAATACATAAGCCAATCCCCCTCTACAAACTCAACACATCCTATAGATGGACTCATAGCACTGCTGAATCATATATTAATGCATTAAAGTCAAACGAAATAGTCAATTCCTTAACAACGTTTAGTAATTCAATATATGATATTAACCGGCTGGGAATTAATTTAGCAATTAAACATATTAATGACATTTTTGAAAATATAGCAAAAAAAGCTCATTTAGATAAATTGAGCACAAGCACAAAAAACACACTAAACATAAACCTTCTGAAAAATGGTTTGATCACGACTGTAAAAGAATTCGACGAGAGCTACGACTCATTTCAAATCAAAAACACAAAGATCCAGTCCACCCTGAGTTACGCTTCAAACACTCAGAGCTTCTGAAACAGTACAAAAACACACTGAGACAGAAGAAGCTGGATCATTATAACAACACGCTTCAAAAGATTGAACACACCGTTGATCAGGGCCAGTTCTGGAGCATGTGGAACAGGTTAAACTCTACAAAGCCACAAGAACCAGCCATACACGATGGTCAGATTTGGAAAGATTATTTTGAGAACATCTATACCCATCAATCTGACCCTTTAAATAATCCCAACCAATTAAAAATCCTTGAAAAATTAAACGCTCTTGAGTCATGCATCAAAAACAACCAAAATCCCCTAGATTATCCAATAACCCAAGAGGAACTTAGTGGAAAACTGAAATCCCTCAAATCGAATATACCTGTGGCCCCGACAACATAAAAAATGAGATGCTTAAATACAGCTCTCCTGAACTTCAGAACGCTCTGCTTAAAGTTTTCAACCTGATTCAGAGTTCAGGGGTTTTTCCAGAGGTCTGGAATACAGGGCTCATCTCTCCCATCTTTAAAAGTGGAGACAAAACAGATCCTAATAACTACAGAGGAATCTGTGTAACCAGCAATTTGGGAAAAGTATTTTGTTCTATAATCAACTCCCGGATATCAGCCTTCTTAAAGCAGCACAATGTCATCAGCAAATCTCAAATTGGCTTTCTCCCCAAACATCGAACCACTGATCATATTCACACACTACACACATTACAAAACCAACATGTACACCAAAAGAAGGAAGGAAAAATATTTGCTTGCTTCGTCGATTTCAGGAAGGCTTTTGATTCCATTTGGCATAAAGGATTGTTTTATAAAATCATTCAAAGTGGTATTGGGGGAAAAACATATGACTTGATAAAAAACATGTATAACAAAAATAAATGTGCAGTAAAAATTGGTCATCAAAGAACAGAATATTTTTCCCAACAGCGAGGGGTCAGACAGGGCTGCTGCCTCAGCCCAACTCTATTTAACATTTATATTAATGAATTGGCAGATCTATTGGACCAATCAGAGAGTCCAGGACTTCAACTGTTTGACACAGAAGTCAAATATTTACTGTATGCAGACGACTTACTAATTCTGTCTAAAACACCAGAAGGCCTCCAGAAAAACCTCGACATCTTAACTAAATACTGCCAGGACTGGTCCTTAGAAGTCAACTCCCAAAAAACTAAGATCATGATTTTTCAGAAGAAACCCAGAAATCTGGAACATGAACATATATTTACTGTAAACAACAGCACAATTCAACACACTTTACATTATAATTCTCTTGGTCTGGTTTTAACACCCACTGGAAACTTTAAATTAGCAATTAAAACATAGTTTGCAAAAGCCCGCAGAGCCCTGCACGCTATACGAATGAAATTATTTAAAATAGACATCCCCATTAGAATCTGGACAAAGATATTCGATAGCGTCATCCTGCCCATTGCACTGTACGGAAGTGAGGTCTGGGGCCCAGCGAGTAACTTCAGCCATAAGGTCTGGGACAAACACCCTGTAGAAGGCCTACATGTAGAGTTCTGTCGAAACATCCTCCACGTCCACAGAAACACACCGAACAACGCATGCAGGGCGGAGCTGGGCCTGCCCCTTAATCTGACCATTAAAAAAAGAGCCTTGAAGTTCTGGATCCACCTACACTCAAGCTCTAAAGATGATCTTCATTTTAAAGCCCTACAAACCCAGAAGAGTAATCTCTGTGTAATGGTGTCAGAACTGATGAACAAAGCGTATACCACTGCTCCTGTAAAATCTGCAGAAATCATGAAAAACGAGAGAGAGGCATATATGCAGCATTGGAAACATCAAACCAAAGAGCAAAGCCGTCTCCAATGTTATCTGGGACTAAACAGAGTCTGGTTAACTATCTCATCTCAGTCAGAAACACAACACACAGAGCGTTATTAACCAAGTACAGGCTGAGTGACCACACGCTGGCCATAGAAAGAGGGCGGCATAAGAAGACATGGCTGCCCACAGAAGAGCGTATCTGTAGAGAGTGTAGATCAGGAGCAGTGGAGACAGAGGCACACTTCCTCCTCCACTGTGATAAATACACCGCCCTAAGAGACTCACTGGATGGGCAAATACAACGCATTATCCCTGACTTCCAGTCACTACACCATCACGAAAAACTGAAGGTCTTACTCGGTGAAGGACCTGCTTCCACTTATATAGCACAGCATATCTATTAATGCCACAAATTGAGATGTACTGAGTGAACACATCCTGATTAATAATATATATATTGCTTATTATGTGTATATATAAATATAAATGTGAATATGTTTGATGTGTGTTTCTGTTTTGCTTTATGAAATGCTTTGGCAATATGTACCCATGTATGTCATGCCAATAAAGCACAATTGAATTGAGTGTGAGTGTAGTGAGTGAGTGAGTGAGTGAGTGAGTGAGTGAGTGAGTGAGTGAGTGAGTGAGTGAGTGAGTGAGTGAGTGAGTGTGTGAGTGGTGTGTGAGTGAGTGAGTGAGTGTGTGAGTGAGTGTGTGAGTGAGTGAGTGAGTGTGTGAGTGAGTGAGTGAGTGAGTGAGTGAGTAATTAAACTGAGTTAAAGGGTTAGTTCTAAAATGAGTGAGTGAGTGAGTGAGTGAGTGAGTGAGTGAGTGAGTGAGTGTGTGTGTCTGTGTGAGTGAGTGAGTGTGTGTGTCTGTGAGTGAGTGATTGAGTGAGTGAGTGAGTGAGTGAGTAATTAAACTGAGTTAAAGGGTTAGTTCTAAAATGAGTGAGTGAGTGAGTGAGTGAGCGTGCAAGGGTGTGAGTGAGTGAGCGAGCGAGCGATTGTATGAGTGAGTGAGCTAGTGTATGTGTGTGTGTGTGTGTGTTTGTGTGTGTGAGTGAGTGTATGAGTGAGTGTGTGTGTGTGTGAGAGAGTGAGAGAGTGAAAGAGTGAGCGAGCGAGTGAAAATGAATGAGCGTGAGTGTGTGTGTGTGTGTGTGTGTGTGAGTGTGTGTGTGTGAGTGTGTGTGTGAGTGACTGACTGACTGACTGACTGACAGCTTTAAATGAAAGAATAAGTATGACAGTAAGTGAGTGAGTGATTAAATTGAGTTAAAGGGTTCTAAAATGAGTGAGTGTGTGAGAGAGTGTGTGAGAGAGTGTGTGAGTGAGTGAGTGAGTGAGTGAGTGAGTGTGTGAGAGTGTGTGAGAGAGTGTGTGAGAGAGTGTGTGAGTGAGTGAGTGAGTGTGTGAGTGAGTGAGTGAGTGAGTGAGTGTGTGAGTGAGTGAGTGTGTGAGTGAGTGTGTGAGTGAGTGAGTGAGTGAGTGTGTGAGTGAGCGTGTGAGTGAGTGAGTGAGTGAGCGAGTGAGCGAGTGAGTGAGCGAGCGAGCGAGCGTCCACATTGGAATGGGTCACCTTGACACAGGAGTTTTGAGAAACTGCCTCTTTTTCTGATTTGGGATTATGTGGGCACACACAGCAGGAACGGTGCACAGCCCAGTGCATTCTAAGGCTTTAAACGCGTACACCCTTTTCTCAAGGACAAAGAAATCTGATCCACCACAGATTTAGACTTGCTGCCTGATGTTTCAGTCTGTGTACATAACTTCCTGATACAATCTAAGAAATTTACTGAGGTCAACTCTTTAACTTCAGAAAAAGATATTTAAAGGAATAGGCCACACAGAAATGAAAATTATTTTCTCATTCTTATGTCATTGACAATTTTAATTTCTGGGTGGACTATCCGTTTAAGTTGAATCATGTTTTACCACAAATAAAGTTATATTTTACATTACAATTATGCATTTGGCAGATGTTTTATCTAAAGCAACTTACATTGCATTCAAGGTATATATTTTATCAGTTCATGCATTGGGACTCAACCATGAGTCCATGACCTTGGCGTATGAATATGGTTCATATTGAACAGATTATTTCTGGTAGGCTTGCACAAACATATGAATGTAACTACCCTGGAGTAGAAGTATACAGTTAGGATGTTAAACAGGACCTTGTGCTTGTGTTTCTGAGCAGTTCACACATGAAATAAATCCAAGCATGCCCTGAATTGAATAAATCGGTGTTGCGGTCAGTGTTGTGAAAAGTTACTTTTAAAAGTAATTTGGTACAATATTGCATCACTCCCTAAAAAGTTACATTACTTAGTTACTTTTTATGGGAAGTAATGTGTTGCGTTACTTTTTTTCACCTGGGCTGGGCTTTCTTTCTTGTTTTGTAATAAAATAAATTCTATTTTGGCAAATGTAAAGGCCCTTTCACACCAGAAATGAACAAATGAACATATAAATTCACACCTTTACAATAGAGGGTGCCGGTCAAACAAACCTTTCTGCTCTTTTAGCTCTGCTGCCATTCTGGATCAATAGGAGAAGAAAGTTCAACACTCTTACTTCAGCAATAAAAATCAGACATAAAAGTGATGTTTATCTAAAGTTATGTTATCTTATTAGTATGGCTGAATTGAATTATCAAATGTCATCTACAAACATTTGTGACACATGGGCTTGGCCCCTTAGTTCCAGTGAAAGAAACTATTAATGCTTCAGCATACCAAGACATTTTGGACAATTTCATGCTCCCAACTTTGTGGGAATAGTTTGTGGACGGCCCCTTCCTGTCCCAACATGACTGCACCAGTGCACAAAGCGTCAGTCCATAAAGACATGGATGAGTGAGTTTGGTGAGGAGGAACTTGACTGGCCTGCACAGAGTCCTGAGCTCAGCCTGATAGATCACCTTTGGGATGAATTAGAGCGGAGACTGAGAGCCAGACCTTCTCGTCCAACATCAGTGCCTGACCTCACAAACGCGCTTCTAGAAGATGGTCAATAATCCCCATAAACACACTCCTAAACCTTGAGGAAAGCCTTCCCAGAAGAGCTGAAGCTGTTAGAGCTGCAAAGGGTGGGCCGACTCCATATTAAACCCGACGGATTAAGAATGGGATGTCAAGTTCATGTGTTTGTAAAGGCAGACATCCCAAAACTTTTGGTAATATAGTGTATATAATTATTGCTGGGTTGTGTAATATTTTGAGTTCACTGTTTTTATTCATTTTGAGGAATACTGAATCTGTTCATTTAGTCTAGACTAAAACTACAGTAAACACTGTGTTTATCACTCACAGTATGTTTCATTGGTTTCATTTCAACATGAGGATAGGAGAGCTGTCAGTCAGTATTTGGGAAGAAAATTGCTTATTTGAAAAGCAACTTTAATATTTTGATGCAAATTTAAATGTATAGCAAACTTTGTAAACTCCCGTTAGGTTTAATACTAATCCCCAACACTGGCTGCAGTCTACAGTGATGTTCCTCCGCTTTGATTCCCTGTGATGCAGGTATCAGCCGGATGGTCAATGCACTGACTTGAGGAAGTTCATCGACGGGCCCAGTCATTACCTCGCCCTTCCTCCGGAGCTCAAGGCAGCCGTGGAGGCCATCACTTACATCGCAGAGCAGCTGCAGGCGGCGAAAGATTACGAGGCTGTAAGAGATTTATAATCATAACTGTTCCCAATTGGGTCAGAATTATAGCTTACTTTTCTTCGTTTTCCTCTCAGAGCTCGCTAAATCTTTGTTTGCTCCTTTTTTTCCTCCTTCACTACTTTCTCTCTTCTTTTTCTCCTTCTATCTGCCTCTCAGTTAAGGGAGGACTGGCAGTATGTTGCCATGGTGGTTGATCGACTCTTTCTCTGGATCTTTGTGGTTTTTACCACCTTTGGGACGCTGGGCATTTTCACTGATGCCAGCTTCAATGCCACACCCACTGACCCCTTCCCCTAAATCTGACGGCGCTTCTCTCCAGCCTTGAACCTTAAAAACATTGGCATATGATGTGTTAGACACTATTCAGTGCACATGTATGGTCTTTTACTGTAACAATAAAAGAGCACAGCAATTCATTCACACAATATTTTCATTAAGGCAATTGATGGAAGCTCATAACAGCTTTATTATTGCCGAGTTCAGTGTTGTTTAATATAATTAACTATCTGAATAGAATTACTGTAAAACATTTTTTGAAGGAAATGTAGGCATGCATTAAATTGATCAGACATGACTCGAAGGACATTTATAATGTTACAACAGTTTTTTTTTAATTAAAATAAATGCTATTTTGAACTTCCTAAAAATAAATGATCACAGTTTCCACAAAAATATGAAGCAGCACAACTGTTCTCAGCATTGATAATAATCATAAATGTTTCTAGAGCAGCAAATCCTCATATTATAATAATTTCTGAAGGGTCGTGTGACACTGAAGACTGGAGTAATGATGCTTTCAGCTTTGATCACAGGAATAAATCACATTTAAAATATATTACAATAGATAACCTAAATTGTAATATTTCTCAATAGTAGTGTTTCTCAAATCGTATTGTGTATTTTTGATCAAATAAATGTTGGCATGGTGAACATAAGAGACGACTTTTAAACGGTACACTCTTAGAAAAAAGGTATAAAAGCTGTCACTGGGGGCGGCACCCTTTCTAAATGTGCTAATATGCACAACTTTGGTACTAATATGTATACTTTAGGAACTGTTATGTATTTTTAAGACACTAATATTCATCCTTTAGGGGTAAATAAGGTACAAGCGTTACCTTTTGGAAGGGTGCTGGCTGCCCCAGTGACCGCTTTTGTACCTTTTTTTCTGTGAATGTAGTGTATGGTGCAATTATGCATGATTTGTAAGGAACTGTTTTGATAACCAGTGTGACGTGCTCTTAAGTGTGTGAAGGTGGCTGTAGTCATGATGTTTTTAAAGAAAGGTTTTATGTCATGAATTAAAAAAATCGGAATGTTTCGGAAAATGTTTCGGAAATCCTTTTGTATTTTTTCTTCTTCAGAGATTGTGTGTGTGTGTGTGTGTGTGTGTGTGTGTGTGTGTGTGTGTGTGTGTGTGTGTGTGTGTGTGTGTGTGTGTGTGTGTGTGTGTGTGTGTGTGTGTGTGTGTGTGTGTGTGTGTGTGTGTGTGTGTGTGTGTGTGTGTGTGTGTGTGTGTGTGTGTGTGTGTGTGTGGGAAATGTTTTCATTTTTTTTTCATGAATTGGTCAGAAAATGTGATCTGACCTTCTACTCAGACAGAGATGAAACCATTAGAAATGAGCTAACCTGAGGTCGAATCATCGGTCAGTGCTACCCTGCCCTTTAAAAAACACAACATTTTGCTATTCACAATTGCCTGATCATGTGAACTGTGCTTTAAACAAAAGAGATCTCAGAAGAGATTCAGAATTATTGACTGAAAAGGTTTACAAAAGTATCTCTAAAAGCTTTGATTTTCACTGACCCGCATCAAAGGGATAGTTCACCCAACAATGAAAATGCATCGATCCATCATATAACTGCACACGGCTCTGGGGTTTAATAAAGGCCTTCTGATGTAAAGTTGTCCGTTTGTGTAATATCCATATTTAAAACTTTATAAAGTAAATGATCTAGCTTCCACCAGACTGCCTTTTGTATTCGACTTACAGAAGAAGTGTAGCACTTTTATGGACTAAAATAACTAACTTCTGGCGGATTGCCGTGCGCAAAAGAGTCATTTCAAATATATTTATTTTTAAACAAGATAAATGGCAATAAAAACATAAAATTATGCTGAATTTCACAAGTACGCTGATTATTTGAACTATGCGATTAATCGCGATTATTAAACAACAAAATAAAAAATGTAATTATGATCAATATATCCATGTTTATGTTAATATTAGTAGAGAATTAAAGGGTTTTTTTGAGCAACGGACATGATGCACCACCCCCCCCCCCCCCCCCCCCCCCACACACACACACACACACACACAAAGGAGTTAGTGCCCTACGCAAACTGCGTACTCTGCTTTTAGTGAACGGCGGTACTGAGAATTAATTTTTATAATTATATATTGGGAAGTTCCAAGCCTGCAGTCTCCCTCTCATTTACTGAAGCTTTCGCGCCTCGATCGCCCCCCGGTGACCGGTCCCAGTATAGCCGCCCCTCTGTGTTTTCTAATGGACGCGAGGCAAACTAAATAATAAAATTACACTTCAAAAATGTTTCCCCAAAGTTAGTTTATGTCACTGAAGGCAGTTATCATCACGATGATTTCATTTCAGGTGTTCGTTTTTAAAATAAGTTTAGTTTTAGTTAGTTATCTGATGCTATAAAAACGTGTGTGTGACGTCATGATTGACAGCTGAGACTGACGGCTTCTCTGAGTGAAGTCGTCACTGAGGCACTAACAGACTTTTTTCGAAATTTTTGGGAGCAGATCGGAGCTTTAGCTTTAATTTCTACATTTCCATAGCTGTTTATTTCACACCAACATAATTAATTGTTCTGCATCTGCGAGAGTGTGGGCGGGCTTTTGATATCGCTGCTGTACTTCCTGCTCTACTTCCTGCGCTCTACTGCGCAACTCCGGTCCCGAAATCGCTACTGCGCAGACTCGGTCCCAAGATGTCCGCGCCGTGCAAGGCCTCCTGAAAGCTTCAAATATGGCAAGCGGAAACGGATGATGTTGAGTCGTCTATATTTTTTTACGGTCTATGGGAAGTTCCCACAAAATGTGTGTGTGTGTGTGTGTGTGTGTGTGTGTGTGTGTCTGTGTCTGTGTGTGTGTGTGTGTGTGTGTGTGTGTGTGTGTGTGTGTGTGTGTGTGTGTGTGTGTGTGTGTGTGTGTGTGTGTGTGTGTGTGTGTGTGTGTGAGCATTTTCACTGATGTCCTATCTCACCCTCCGGAAAGGAACAGTCATGCCCACCTCTTCCCTTTGTTCTCCAACAAAAATATCCCCACTGCCACACACATACACACACACCATCAACAGGTGCCTGCCAGGGCTGCCACAGATTCCAAACACATTCCTTTCTCCCTCCCATAATTCTCTGGCCTCCCAACCAATCACGGACCTGCTTTTCAGAAGTCAGGTTGCAGGAGGAGAAAAATGCTGAGGTGACGGTGTCAGGGGTCGGTAGGAAAGGTTGGGCCCTGCGAGCGGTATTGACATGAACAGAATCACACTGGGCTGTCTGTCAGTGAGCGCTCAGAGACTGTGGCCCGGGGTATTATGCGAGTGTGTTAAGGTGTGTGTGTACGTTTGACAGCTGGTGCTGGGTGAAGGGACCAAACTGTGGATATACAGATTGTAAAATGAAGACTGTGCTTTGGGTGCTGTGGTGCTGCTGGCTTCTGACTCTCACAGGTAATCGCTGGAAGTTGAGCTGTGTGTCGTTTTGGTATCGGAAAGAGCATTTATGTGGACACAGTTACACTACCCTTCAAAGGTTTGGGGTCAGGGAGATTTATTTTATTTCGCTCCAAGGCTGCATTTATTATGATGATTGTTATTATTTTAAATACAGTAAAACAGTAATTTTGTAAAATATTATTACAGTTTTCTATTTGAATATATCGTAAAATGTAATTTATTCCTGTGATCAAAGCTGAATTTTCAGCATCATTACTTCAGTCTTCAGTGTCATATGATCCTTCACAAATCATTCTGATATGAGGATTTTGCTGCTCAAGAAACATTTATGATTATTATCAATGTAAAAAAAAAATCTGAATTATTTTATGGATTAAAAGGTCAAAAGAACAGCATTTATTTGAAATAGAAATATAAAAGGCAATGTAACAAACAATGTAAGAGTATTATTAATTCATTCTTAGTATTCTTTTTTTTTTTTTTTACATTTAGCGACCTTTACTTTTGAACATAATTTAATAAAATTATAGAATATCTTTTTTTAAATGCTTATGCATTCTTATTATTTGTTATTACATTAAATATCTACGATAATACTTGTATAAACCGGCGGTATACTAAAATTAAAATTGTCTATATATATTTATTTAATCTATTTGCTGTTGTTAAATTGTTTTTAATTTAATTTTATATATGTCTGTCAAATTGATTAATCCCAT
Source organism: Pseudorasbora parva (assembly GCF_024679245.1). NCBI lineage: Eukaryota > Metazoa > Chordata > Actinopteri > Cypriniformes > Gobionidae > Pseudorasbora > Pseudorasbora parva. Next base: position 59,411,697 of record NC_090172.1, on the reverse strand, counting down.
CTAACTTAATAGTTTGTTTATATATATATATATATATATATATATATATATATATATATATATATATATATATATATATATATATATATATATATATATATATATATATATATATAAATACACACACACACACCGATCAGGCATAACATGACCTAATATTACTAATATTGTGTTGTTCCACCTTTTGCTGCCAAATCAGCCCTGACCCGTCGAGGCATGGACTGCACTAGACAACTGAAGATGTGCTGTGGTATCTGTCACCAAGATGCTAGCAGCAGATCCTTTAAGTCCTGTAAGTTGTGAGGTGGGGCCTCCATGGATCAGACTTGTTTGTTCAGCACATCCCACAGATGCTCGACTGGATTGAGATCTGGGGAATTTGGAGGCCAAGTCAACGCCTCAAACTCGTGCTCCTCAAACCATTCCTGAAGCATTTGTTCTTTGTGGCAGGAGCATTATCCTGCTGAGAGCCACCGCCACCAGGGAATACCGTTTCCATGAAAGGTCAGACCAGGCCACCTTCACATGCCACTGTTGTTGCTTTCGGCGGTGGACAGGGGTCACAATGGGCACCCTGACTGGTCTGCGGCTTTGCCGCCCCATACACAACAAACTGAGCAGCTCTGTGTATTCTGACAGCTTTCTATCAGAGCCAGCATTAACTTCTTGAGCAGTTTGAGCTCCAGTAGCTCGTCTGTTTGATCGGACCACACGGGCCAGCCTTCGCTCTCCACGTGCATCAATGAGCCTTGGCCGCCCATGACCCTGTGGCCGGTTCTCCACTGTTCCTTCCTTGGAGCACTTTTGATAGATACTGACTCCTGCAGACCGGGAACAGCCCACAAGAGCTGCAGTTTTGGAGAAGCTCTGACCCAGTCGTCTAGACATCACAATGTGGCCCTTGTCAAACTCGCTCAAAAATATATATATATAACAACATTAAAATGTATAATTATTTCAGATACTTACAATTGAGAGATTACTAGAAAGTTAAGAAAGCAAATAAATTAAGGGGACTTCTTCTGACGTGGTAAACCCTCTTATTGAAATAATTGTGTGGCGCTTATCAACAAAAGACTAATAAGATTGTGTCTAAACTCTATCGGAGTCTAATGGAGAACACTAAAAACAAAATGGAAGTCTGAATTAAAGATTGTCCTCACAGAGGAGGAATGGTACCAAACATGAAGTCTACTCCAGACCTCCACCAACTCCCAACAGTGGAGGGAATTGAATTGGAAGTGTTTTCAAAGGCTTTTCATCACTCCTTATTTGAAGAGTAAACAACTTGGGATACCTCGAGACTGTTGGAGGGACTGTGGTAGTAGGGACGCAAACCATGCTCACATCTTCTGGACTTGTCCAGAATGGAGAAAATGGACCCATTTTCTTGCCCTAGAGACTGCATAACTGTTCCTCATTATATAACTATACATCGTGTGTTGAGTCAGTGAGGGTGCGTTCACACTTGTCATGTTTGGTTCGATTAAAACGAACCCTGGTGTGATTGCTCGTTTAGTGCGGTTCATTTGAACATATGTGGACGCTGCCATCCGAACCCTGGTGTGATTGCTCGTTTAGTGCAGTTCATTTGAACATATGTGGACGCTGCCATCCGAACCCTGGTGCGCACCAAACAAGCGGACCGAGAGCGCTAAAAAGACGGGTCTCGGTCCGCTTCCAAACGAACTCTGGTGCGGTTTGATTAATATATGAACGCAACACGGACCAAAACCGGACGTAATGTCACAAGATGCGACGCATAGTCAGCTGATTTGACGACGCGGACAGATCGGTGTATCCAAAATGAGTAACGTTAACGTTAGAGGGCAAACGTAAAGCAACGAGGAAGTGCCTCATCAATATTTGGTCCGACGAGCATGTTTCGAAAATGCTAGAAAAAACCCCCACAAAAAGCAAACCTGGTTCTTCTCATCAAAGGACCCGTGTTGCCATTATTATCCGGTACAGACGACAGAACGGCCGTCTCTTATCTGCACAACGGAGGAAATCCTGCTGCTGTTTTGAACATTTTATGAGCTCTTCGTGAGTTCTCAGCTGGTAAAAATAATGCCATATGTACACAGATAAAATGACCGCGTTTAATCCAGCACACAGCAATCAGACCAATCAGGTTGTGAGCGTCTCCCTGTGCCTTTGGTTCGGTAACTTTAGGTTCGCTGTTAAAAATGCCAGTGTGAACGCTAAGCGGACCAGGACTATATGTTTTGTTTTTGTATTTTGGTCCGGACCAAACAAACCAAACTAACCGAACTACAAGTGTGAACGCACCCTAAGACTCTACGGATTGGGTTCTGGTAATTTTGCACAAAAGATGAAAGAAGAAATGCATATGTATGGTTTACTATTCAGTGTTTCCGAAAATCATAATTTGACTTATTTTTTTGTTTCAATTGTACTAGATACCTCCTCCTAGGCCTCAGTGAATTTGGTTCAATGTAGGATATATTTTTTTTGTAATTACTTTTTGTTGTTATTATAAAACTCCAATAAAGATGCAAGTTATAAAGTGTATGATTAAATAAAAAAAGTGACTGTAATAAGGAAACAAAGAAAGCAGCGCTGGGGCCAGTGACTCCTCCACGTGTGTGTCGGCCCATTCTTAAAAAAACACCTTTTTATGACTGCGAGCGGGACGAGAGTTCTGTGCTGGGGTTATTTTGAGGAAGAATCTCTCTCTCTCTCTCCCCCCCTCTCTCTCTCTCTCTCTCTCTCTCTCTCTCTCTCTCTCTATCTCTATCTCTCTCTCTCTCTCTCTCTCTCTCTCTATCTCTATCTCTCTCTATCTCTATCTCTCTCTCTCTCTCTCTCTAGGGGCATCCGAGGCTGAACGGAGGCTATTGGAGGATTTGTTTCAGGATTACAACCTGAAGGTGCGACCGGCACGGACCTGGAATGAGCGAGTGATGGTCCGAGTGGGAATGACTTTAGTACAGCTCATCAGCTTGGTATGATACACACAACACTCACGCATAAACACGTCCACACACACACTTGCCAATGTGGAATTATTCGCTGATCCTCTCTGTATTCATTCTTTTTTATTCAAAGCACTCACACAGTTTGTGTTCGGTGACATTCACAGCAGGCTGTTGGAGATCAGCGGCTCAGCTGCCTCTGTCGGACCCACTGGGCCGTGCAGCCAACGCTTCAGCAACATTTCCCTAACATTACAGAAACATTAGCACTCAGTCTCCTGTCAATGAGCGCTTTCCAGCCATGCATGGAGCATTAGCTTTCATATGGAAGGACTGGCTGTGATGCCATGCCACACTCGACACACACTAATGTCCCTCTCACTATCTCTTCTCGCAGAACGAGAAGAATGAAGAGATGACTACAAACGTGTTCATGAATATGGTGAGAGGCAGAGCATTTATCGCCGCTGTTTATTTTCCACCTAAATTGACATGTCACTCTTTATAACTGCAAGTAATTTCTGGCTTTTCTTTTCCTTTTTAAAACTGTCTCGTGTGCTTTCTTCTGATCTAGAGCAAATAAGTGTGCTTAGGTGTGTGTGCGTGTGTGTGCGCGTGTGTGCGGGAGGGAGGGAGAGAGCGAAAATGTTTAGCTAAGAGGATAAGGGGTAAATTTGTTCCCTAAATTATCTGTCAAAATTTAAAGGACAAAGGAACCAGAAATCCTCATTTGGACAGACCATTATACTCAACATACACTACCGTTCAAAAGTTTGAAACAAAAAAGAAGGAGGAAAAAAGCAATTAATATTCTGCAAGGATGCATTAAAGCAAAAGTGACAGTAAATTGTACATTGTTTAAAAAAGTATATTTCAAATAAAGCCTGTTTTTTTTTTAATGTTTTTTTCTTTCTATGTTTATGGTTGTATCACTGTTTCCATAAAAATATTAAGCAAATACACTGTAAAAAAATATTTAGAAAGTTACCTGGTTGCCTTAAAATTTTGAGTTCATTGAAATTAAAATTTTAAGTTAATACAATGAACATTTGAGATTCGACAACCTTTATTAAAATACTATTAAAAGATTTTGTAAGCATATTGGGTAATTGTGTGTGTTTTATTTCTGATGACGCAGTGAAACATGCCAAATAGTGCTATTTTCATGATTTATCAAAAAAAATTATGTGGTTCAGATACAATAATATTTAGAGTTTCTATTTATTAAACAAATTTCCTTCATTGTATCAACTCAAATTTTTAATTTCAATAAACTCAAGCATTGTACAATATTTACATAGAAAACATTTTATCATGTCATTTTAAATTGCATTAATATTTAAGCAGTATGCATGCATGTTTCTCTCTGTTTTCCAGGAATGGACTGACTACAGGTTATCCTGGAATCCGGTGGACTACGACAGGATTGACGTTGTGCGAATTCCTCCCATGAAGGTGTGGCGTCCAGACATCTTCCTAATCAACAAGTGAGAACGTCCTCATAATAACACACTGATTTTAAAAAAAGCATAATAAGCAGCATTCATAAGAGGACATATGCCTTTCTTTCTTAAACTGAATGCCGGTGAAAGGCATTTGTCATTTATTAATATGAATGGAAAACAAATCTACCAATGGAACCATACTAAATACATCTATATTCAACATACACTCTTATGTCTTACAATCTTACGTAAATGTCACAAGTATTTTTAGATATTTGTACTTGACACAATACATTTTTGCTGTGCAATCTAATAATTGTTTAGGAACTTGCTAAATCTTAAGAAGCCACAATCATATAGGTATTTGGTTTAAATGGGAACGGTGACCATATTTTGATTACCAAAAAAACAGGACACTCGGCCCAGAAATGAGATACTCAAATGATACTCGAAGTTTACTCGAAGATGCCTTATTAATTTCAATACCTTTAAAGTCCCCCCCTCTTTATGGATAGGCAATTGTTATATTACAAAATACTATATAAAACCAAAATGTCTATGTCCTGGGAAAACAGGACATTTGGTCACCATATAAATAGCACTAATGCATCTAAACTGCAACGGACGATGTTCTCCTTGTGTGTTAATAGTAATGATGGTCAGTTTGACGTTGCCCTGTATGTGAACGTGCTGGTGAGGAGCGATGGGACCGTCTCCTGGTATCCGCCAGCCATCTACCGTAGCTCTTGCTCCATAGAGGTATGTGGAAACTTCTTAGTATTCACACATTAGAGGAATGATCTGGGATCAGATGAAGTAGACTTGCATTATAAATGCACTGAATGTACGAATGCTATTTTTTGTATACATTTTTGAGAGAAAGCTAGGGTGTGCATTTTCATTGAGGCTATACTCAGGGCCGGCTCTAGCTCTTTGGTTGCCCTAGGCTAGATGGAGTTTTGCTCATTTTTTATTGCAAATAAATGCCTTTCCGATCTGATATGTGATGGGAAAAGGGAATAGAGCGAGTGTGGCAAAAGGCAGATTCGAACCTCTGATCGATTTGCTTCAAAACTTGATGACATGCGTCTTACCCCTACACTACAGCCACTGTGGAGAATTTGGTGATTTCCGTAATTTTGTCTGGCCCAATCAATCTTTAAGTAGTCTAAAACACACCATATTTGTGTTTAATGTAAATAATATGGACTAAATATGGAATAATAAGAAAAAAAACAGAGAGGCCCCACTTTTTATTTGCTTCCGACGCCCATGTAGAGAGCGTTTGTACTTTTCATAACTAACATGCATACATTATCCATATTTATAACGAACTGGACTTTTGATATATAAATGACATCCATGTAGGTTATTGTAGATTATTGTCAGTGAAGTTATGTTTGCAATACGTAGAAAACTAGCAAGTGATAGCTTAGTGGCAATATTAATAATATTTATAAAATAAATATTGGTTGATAATATTGATAATACGAATTTTATTTAGTTTGACAACCTATTGGCTGAGATAAGAAGACTAAACTTTATACTGGGCTCTCTTTCGATTTTCTTCCTTTCTTTCTTTCTCTTTATCCGTCCCTGTGCATCCGCGGGTTTAGACGCCTCATATTTGATCAACACGCAAGATGAGCACTTGCCTGACCTAACGCCTCAACTAATAATCAATAATCATCATAAATTCAATCTAATAATCAGGTTGATAAGTAATTAAACGTGTGGCTGAGGGGGCGCCCTTATGATGATCATGTTTAATAAACATTATGTTGTATTTCGCTTGTTCCGATTCTATGCTTAATGGGCGGCACTAGAGCGTGCTATACTAATAGCAAGTTAGCTTTGAAAGCAAAAGATCCCACCCTCCCTTCAGAGCATCTACAAAGCCACGCCTCCTTCAAAACACATGAAATCGGCCAGAGCAAAATCTGCAAAGCTTCATGAGAGATGGCACTAAAGCCCCATTGAAGCCTTGAAACATGGAGGATTATTTAATGTGTTTACGTAATTTCCACTGAAACAAGTTAGGACATATCGAACAGCTCCTCCCCTTTTTAAAAATAGCCAATAGCGTTTAGTTTATATCACAGCTCGGCCAGAGCTGATGAGCTCGGTAAAGCCATTCTTTCCGTTATCCTCCATACCGATTTTTAAAAAAAAAGCTTTCTGTGTAGAATTCAAACGGGTCCGATGCGTTTTTTGGTCTGCGCCGCCGCGATCATATGATCCGCTCTGTGTTGTCGTGTCTCTGGACTGGAGCTGTGGCACTTTGTGTGACACAAACGGAAAACCAGACTTTATTCGCCCCAATGGAAAGCATATTTACACTTTCTGAACCGTTCCCTATCCCCTATATGGTGCACTATGTGCCAGAGTTTTGGCAAGGGCCAAATTGTGATGTCTAGACGACTGGGTCAGAGCTTCTCCAAAACTGCAGCTCTTGTGGGCTGTTCCCGGTCTGCAGTGGTCAGTGTCTATCAAAAGTGCTCCAAGGAAGGAACAGTGGAGAACCGGCCACAGGGTCATGGGCGGCCAAGGCTCATTGATGCACGTGGAGAGCGAAGGCTGGCCCGTGTGGTCCGATCAAACAGACGAGCTACTGGAGCTCAAACTGCTCAAGAAGTTAATGCTGGCTCTGATAGAAAGGTGTCAGAATACACAGAGCATCTCAGTTTGTTGCGTATGGGGCGGCATAGACACAGACCAGTCAGGGTGTCCATGCTGACCCCTGACCCCGCCGAAAGCTCCAACAGTGGCCCATGAGCACCAGAACTGGACCACAGAGCAATGGAAGAAGGTGGCCTGGTCTGATGAATCACGTTTTCTTTTACATCACGTGGATGGCCGGGTGCGTGTGCTTCGCTTACCTGGGGAACACATGGCACCAGGATGCACTATGTGGCTCTTTCAGCAGGATAATGCTCCTGCCAAAAAGCTAAAATGGTTCAAATGGTTTGAGGAGCACGAGTTTGAGGTGTTAACTTGGCCTCCAACTTCCCTAGATCTCAATCCAATCGAGCATCTGTGGGATGTGCTGAACAAACAAGACACAAGGGGCACCATGCAACACAATATTAGGTCATAATGTTATGCCTGATCAGTGTATGAACATTTTTTAAATATTTAGACCACTTCTTTTATTGATTGCTATCAGGGTGTGAAGAGAGTTTCAACCATTATAACAAAACATTGCCCACCCTAGCTTTAACTTTGTTATTATTGTATTGCACTCGCTAGTTGATGTCACTGTAGTTCACAGCTGTGCTGTCTATAGGTTGCATACTTTCCATTTGACTGGCAGAACTGCACAATGGTGTTTCGTTCCTACACGTATGATTCCTCAGAAGTGGACCTTCAATACGGTCTAGATGAAGATGGCAACGAGCTCCATGAGATAGTCATTGATGAGAATGCGTTCACTGGTTAGTGTACTTCCTCTTAAAAATAACAAGGTCAGCTGTCTGATGTCATAAATGATTACAAGAATGTCAGTGTTCAGTAAATATGTCCATTTATAAGAAATCATTTAGAATAAGAGTTTACAGTTGCCAAGCAATGTAGCAACTTGGCACATGGCACACTCTCTCCTTCCTTCTATCTCTTTTTCTCTCACTAGTCCTCTCTCTTCCCTAAGAGAACGGTGAGTGGCAGATTTGTCACAAGCCCAGCAGGAAGAACGTCCAGGACGACCTGTATGAGGACATCACCTTCTACCTGGTCATTGAGAGGAAGCCTCTGTTCTACATCATCAACATCATCGTGCCCTGCATCCTCACCAGCGTGCTGGCCATATTTGTCTTCTATCTGCCTCCTGGAGCAGGTGGCCATCTTTAATTAGAAAGTCAATACGATGACTGTAAACCATGCAGTTTTATGTTCAACTTTTCTGTTTTATGAAACACCCTGAATATTTTAATATGCACTACCATTCAAAAATTGGTCGTTTATTATTATTATTATTATTATTATGCTTACCAAAGCTGCATTTATTTGATAAAAAATACAGTAAAAACAGTAATATTTTGAAATATTTTTGCTATTCAGAATGAATAAATTTATTATAATATGAAACTTATTTCTGTGATCAAAGCCGAAACACAGACTGATATATTTCAAATGTTTATTTATTTTAATTTTGATGATTATATTGTGAAAATGTGAAACTCAAAACACATGCAAAGGCCTTTAAGTTGACTCTCAGTCTAGTTCTGTAGGTTATACTATCATGGGGAAGACTGCTGACTTGACAGTTGTCCAAAAGACGACCATTGACACCTTGCACAAGGAGGGCAAGACACACAAGTTCATTGCAAAAGAGGCTGGCTGTTCACTGAGCTCTGTGTCCAAGCACATTAATAGAGAGGCAAAGGGAATGAAAAGATGTGGTAGAAAAAAGTGTACAAGCAGTGGGGATAACCGCATCCTGGAGATGATTGTGAAACAAAACCCACTCAAAAATGTGGGGGAGATTCTATCTGCCGCCTGGAGCAGGTGGCCATCTTTAATTAGAAAATCAATATGATGACTGTAAACCATGCAGTTTTATGTTCAATTTTGCTCTTTTATGAAACACCCTGAATATTTTAATATGCACTACCACTTAAAAGTTGGTAGTTTATTATTATTATTATTATTATTATGCTTACCAAAGCTGCATTTACTTGATCAAAAATACAGTAAAAACAGTAATATTTTGAAATATTTTTGCTATTCAAAATGTATAAATATATTTTAATACGTCATTTATTTCTGTGATCAAAGCTGAATTTTGAGCATCTTTACTCCAGTCTTCAGTGTCACATGACCCTTCAGAAATCATTCTGATATGAGGTTTTGATGCTCAAAAAACATTTCTTTGTTATTATCAATGAAAGTTCAAAAGAACAGAAGTTATTTGAAATATAAATATTTTGTAGCATTATAAATATCTTTACTAATAATACAATTATTGATGTCTTTAAAAAAATCTTACTGACCCCAAATTTTTGAATGGTACTTTTTTCTTTAATACAAGAATCACAAAGTATTTAGGGTGTATATAAAATGTGGATGACAATATTTTACTTTTTAGTTTTTATTTTAGTTTTATTAATACTTTGAATAAACTTCTAGTTGTATATTTTTAGTTTCTATGTTAATTTTAGTACAGTTTTGTTGTAAATTCAGTTTTAGGCTTATTTTTCTTTCTTTTTTTATTTCCAGCTAATAATTTTAGTGCTTCAACTTAGTTTATTGACAACGCAACATTTCTCATTTTTGTTAACAGTTTTTTAACTAATATTTATATTTGATTATATTTCACCTTTATTTAAATTAACAGAAATGTTTTAATAGTTTTAGTTAATGGAAATAACCTTGGTCTTTTGTCTTCATAATTTGTAAATTTGCCTCCATGCATTAAATAATTGTTTGTATGTTTACCTCTACAGAGGTGTAATGGCATTAATATGTTCATATAAATATAAGACGTGTTTTCTGACCTCTCCTTCAGGTGAGAAGATGACTCTGTCCATCTCAGTCCTCATCGCTCTCACTGTCTTCATGCTGTTGTTGGCTGACAAAGTCCCAGAAACATCGCTTGGCATTCCTATTATCGTTAAATACGTCATGTTCACCATGATCCTGGTGACGTTCTCCGTCATCCTTAGCGTGGTGGTGCTGAACCTCCACCACAGGACTCCCAGCACACACCACATGCCCGTATGGGTGCGAAAGGTGACAGATCTTGATTTAAACAGCAGCTTATTTACATTGGTCCACCAATGCAATGTCATCTAACATTCTGCAGGTGTTCATAAACTTGCTGCCTCGTTACTTGGGTGTGCTGAGGCCCCAGACTGAGGAACCGGTGGAGGACGAGACCAAAGAAAACGTCCCACTGGGTTGTTTGGACCAAGGCCTCAGACCTGGAGGTGAATATTTCATCCGAAAGATCAACCCAGCACTTGTAATGCCGTGGAGAGGAAGGTTAGTGTTCTGTGCAATGAAACATTTTTGTTAAAAAAAGTGCTGTCAAATCAGTTAATCAAAATTAATCGCAATCAGAATAAAAGTTTTGTTTATATAATATATAAATGCATGTGTACTGGTGTACTGTGTATAATTATTAAGTATATATATATATATATATATATATATATATATATATATATATATATATATATATATATATAAACACATGCATTTATATATTTAAGAACAATTTATATATAACATAGATAATCGATATATAAATATACATAATTAAAAGACCACTTAATATTGAGAAATCAATGTTAAGTGGTCTCTTATTTTTTTCCAGCTATATATATATATATATATATATATATATATATATATATATATATATATATATATATATATATATATATATATATATATATATATACAGGTAAATATTTCTTAATATATACATGAATGTGTGTATATTAATATATACAGAATGATTATACTCCGTACACACGCACATGTTATGTAAACAAAACTTTTGGAAAAATGTTGGATGTGATTAATCTTGATTGATTGTGTTCTGTGTGAACGAGACTGTTGTGTTATGTGACCTTTTATACATCAAAAGCTCAAGGGAAAGTTGATTCTCAATTCATGACACCTTTAAATCTCAGCCAGCAGTTTGTGAGTAAAGTGGTCGCCCACTTGCCAACTCAAAACATCTGATTACAGTTGGGAATGTCAGAAATATTGGCTGTTGTTAAGACTGTTTAAGACTGGAAGAGAGAAAATCAATGAAACAAGTGCCTCTGACATCTGATTGCCTGTCACGTATTGCACTAAATCATTTTGGAAAGCAAACAACTTCACAGCCAAAACAAGAACAGAAGCACAGCAGGAACATAAACAAACGTTGTGGAAATAATCCACTTCTTGCTGTTGCATTTGCAGTGTGTGTCTTTGTGCTTGCTATGCAATTTCATTGCCAAATTATGAGAACCTAATCTTTTCACTTTTTCCTTCAAAACTTGTCAGTCCTTTTAGAGCATTAAAGCACTCCTACAATTGGCCCTTTGTAACACTGTACTAAAATATGGAAATTATGTGTTAATATTTATAAAATACTACTGACAAACTGTAGCCTGACAAGCCAGACCCACATCAAGATGTTTGGTCTGGAAACTCACCATTGACAGCTCAATCTGAGGGGCGGGATAAACGGTTGTCTTTCAAACGATAAGATAGCGCTACACCAACCAGAGCAACGAAGGTGAAACCGAGCTCGCTGATAGATTAAACATTTTCCGTATCCGGTCGGCTAAACTCTTAACACATCTTCCCTTTTTAAGAATGACTTCAGTGCCGTTCTTTGTTCTTTTCTCAGAGAAAAGCTTAACTCCAAGTCTTCCAGAGTCGCAGTCAGAGCTGATTCGAAAGACCGCCCTCGTTCGCCAGTTTCTGTGTTTACTAGAAGCACGCAAACGCAACTCGGCCGTCGTCATTATGGCCCCGCCCACCGACTCTATACACGATGTGATTGGCCCGTACAGATTGTGAGGAATACAGCTCAGAAGGGTATTGAGAGTTCCTAGACGACACTTGCAGGCAGATTAAATTTGCTGCCGCTAGGGTGCGTCTAGATTTCTAGGCTAGACAAACTGCACAATGTATGCCTTTAACTACACGTTGTCATATGAACTACTGTTCATAACTACTCTAATCTTAACTGTCGTCACTCCTCCTTTTATGCATCCGAGCTCCTCCATGAGATACGAGACCGTTCATTATCATCACACCACCCGCCTCACCACGGTCTTGCGCTCCCTCGGCCTCGACTGCTTGGCCACACTGACTTTTTTCCGTATTTAAGTGCTATAATTTGGTCCCTGGTGCATCTAGTGCCCCCTAAAAAGTGCAAAAAGGACATCCCAGTGTTTTGGTAATCCTTTTCCTGCAAGCATGTGAAAAAAATGCTCAGATTTCTCTCCCCTTTTGTCATAGGAAGGAGATCTTATTATTACGGCCTTTTAATCTGCACGTTTCCACCCAGTTTATCACAGTGGTTTTACTGATTAAGCACCCCCTAAAAGGCATAAGGTCTATATATATTTGTTTACTATTAGTTGTAATGAGTGTTTTTGTGCAATTTGCGGTGCATGTTGATGATAATGCAAGAGGGAGAGAGAGAGCGTGTGTGTTTATGGATTAGACTTTAATGAGCACTTCTTGTACTGTGTTATATTCAGCTTTTTGGAGTGAAAACAGACACTTTATCTTTTGTGTGATGAACAATAAACTCATCAGTAAAGTTATGCCAATCATTTGGCTTGTACTAATAGTGGATAAAAGCAAGATGAAAACATAAGTTATAACCGTAATTAAACTAAACTTTACCTCTTCTATTTCCACACAGCATTTATTCTCTGGCTCTGTTGGCATCATTGTCCGACTTGGGCTCGAACTAAACATCATTAGTTTTGACATGTTCTGCTGTTGAAAGAAAAGGCAGGGAGCAGCAGCTCATAAAGGGCATACACAAAAATGGTGTGTTCCCTTTCGGGGAACTCGAGCTGCGTCGAAACGCTGTGAGAACGCCTCTGCGTTAATGCGTCGTGAAGCGCCTGTAGAACCATTCCATCGGAAAAAAGATCGATCGTCGGCGTGATGACGTCATCGACCGGAAGCTATAAAACGTCCGTGAAAACAAACAGGAACTAGCTTCTGTGCCTTCAGTAAGCGATCTGTGTGAACCTGTCTGTCTATTTGGTGTTTTTGTCTGTCTATTGAAAGAGTTTTTCCACCCTTTGTTAAATATTCCATATATTTTACAAAAAAGAGAAAATAAAATAGATAGAGAAATGGCGAGCGAAAGCAGTAACTTTAAGAGGTGTGTTCATCCCTGCCCACGCTACATCACGAGTGGGGATACACACTCTCTTTGTGTTGCCTGCTTGGGAGCGCAGCATGCCCAGGCAGCCCTCGAGGGGGCTGCTTGCGAGCACTGTGAGCGTATGCCACTGAGAACGCTGCGCTCCCGCCGGGCACTCTTCGAGGAGGGTGCCTCGGCTCGTGTTCCCCGCGGCTCTGGTCCCGCTGCTGCCGAGGCAGAGCGGAGGCTGCAGTCGTGGGGTTCACAATTGGATGTTGCGGAGGGGTTTGAGACGGGCGCTGCCTTATCTCTGCCCTCACCCGCTCCATCCAGCGGTTCTTCTCGGGGCTTGGAAGCACGCATTGCGGTTTCTTCCCCCCCGAGAGAGCCGCCGGTGCTCCAACTATCCAGCTCCGAGGAGGTGGACGTTGAGAGCATCGCGACTGAAGATTCGCCACTTCAGTCTCCTGCGAGTGATGAGCTCGTTGAGGTTCTAACGCGAGCCGTGGCCAGATTAAACATTGACTGGCCCGTAGAAAGATCTGAGGCAGGAAAGAGACGTTCTAGTAAATTAGACGAAAGATTCCTGCCCGCTCGCGCTTCAGAACCTCAGCGGCGGGGCCTGCCATTCTTCCATGATTTGCACACCGAGGTGGCAACATCATGGAGGAGACCGGCATCATACCGTGTGTTCAGCCCTCAGACTACGGTCTATAGTAACATCATGGGGCTGAAGCACTACGGCTATGGGGCGATGCCAAAGGTAGAAGAGACGCTTGCGAGCCATCTCTCGCCTTCCTCGGCATCGTCCCTAAAGGCCCCGACTTTGCCCACCAGACCATTGAAAACAACGTCGGCACTGGTGGGCAAAGCGTACTCGGCGGCAGGTCAGGCTGCTGCATGCCTTCACACCATGGCAATTATGCAGGCTTATCAGGCTGACCTGCTCAGGGATCTAGATGGACGCGATGAAGTGGGGGGTGACGTCATAAATGAGCTTAGAACAGCAGCTGATATAACTCTCCGGGCCACCAAAGAGACGGCCAGATGTGTTGGCCGCTCGATGGCAGCATTGGTGGCTACGGAGAGACATTTATGGCTCAACCCCACCGAAATCAAAGAGAGGGAGAAGAGCTTTCTGCTCGACGCACCGCTGTCTCCTGGTGGCCTCTTCGGTGACGCAGTACACACTGTCACCGAGAGGTTCCAGGAGTCAAAGAAACAAGCTGCGGCGCTGAAGCAGTTTCTCCCTCTCCGAGTCCAGGTCCCTGGGGCTGCCGCTGACATCAGGCAGCCCAAGCCGAGTACGAGCTCAGCTCACAGGGCACAACAAAAGCAGAGCGTCGCCGCTCGGGCTCCCCCTCAGCGCGGGGACCAGGGGCGGCGCTCTCAGACGAAGCCTTCAAGGGGCAGGGCTGATCTGCGGACAGTCCTGATCGCCAAGAAGGCTTCGTCGAAGCGTTCCTGACGCCAGAAGCGTCAGGACGCTGAGGGTGGTTCCCCCCGTAGGGAAACGGTGCTTACCCCTGCCTACGGTACCCGTTTCCCTACGGCACCCTCGGGGGGCCGCGCTGCCAACCCTGCCGCAATGCCGGGGCGCAGTCGGTCTCCGCGGGCCACCCGAGGGTGGTCCGCACCCCCTTCGGGGGGTCCCCGAGCAGTCAAGTCAGTTGTTCCCTGCCGGTCCGCCGCTTCAGGGCACTGTGCTTGTTGCTCAAAATACACCAGAGGCCAGCCTCGAGAGGCTGGTTCCCTTAGTAGATTTTCTAGACGAATGGAAACGTCTATCAAATATATCTCAGTGGGTCCTGCAGATAGTAGAAAAGGGGTATGCCATTCAATTCAGAAGTCGGCCACCTCCTTTCTGCGGTGTCCTACCTACAGTGGTGGGCCCGGAGCAGGCTCTGGTAATGGCACAGGAAGTAGAGACACTCCTGCAAAAAGGGGCTATAGAGAGGGTTTCCCCTCCCAGCAGGGAGTCTGGCTTTTACAGCCGTTACTTCATCGTGCCGAAGAAGGATGGGGGCTTACGCCCGATATTAGATCTGCGGCTATTGAATCGCTCGGTGGCCAAGCTCAAATTCAAGATGCTTACACTCAGACAGATTGTAGCGCAGGTCAGATCGGAGGATTGGTTTGTCACCATAGACCTCAAAGATGCGTATTTTCATGTCTCCATCCGTCCACATCACAGGAAGTTCCTGAGGTTTGCCTTCGGGGGAGAGGCATACCAATATCGTGTACTTCCCTTCGGTCTAGCACTGTCACCCCGCACGTTCACCAAGTGTGTGGATGCAGCTCTGGCGCCGCTGCGTCTTCAGGGCATCCGCATACTGAACTACATCGACGACTGGCTGATTCTAGCGAATACAGAGCAGATGGCGGTTCAGCATCGAGATGCTGTTCTCGCCCATATGTCGAAGCTGGGGTTGAGGCTGAACGCCAAGAAGAGTGTGCTTTCTCCGGCTCAGAGAACCACTTTTCTAGGTGTGAACTGGGACTCGATAATTATGCGGGCGCAATTATCGCCAACACGCATAGCGTCGATCCTGGCAGCCGCCAAAGAACAGAAGCTAGGCCGAGCCGTCACTGTGAAACAGTTCTAGAAACTGTTAGGTCTCATGGCAGCAGCGTCCAACGTGATACCTCTTGGCCTACTGTACATGAGGCCACTGCAGTGGTGGCTCAAAACACAAGGGTTCTCCCCGAGGGGAAATCCGCTCCGCACGATCAAAGTCACGCGGCGATGCCTACGTGCTCTGGTCATGTGGAAAAACCCGGGGTTTTTATCTCAGGGTCCCGTGTTGGGGGCTCATGTTCGTCGCGTAACGCTAACGACAGACGCCTCCCTCACGGGCTGGGGGGCGACCATGAGTGGTCGCTCATCCCAGGGTCTATGGCAGGAACATCAGCGGCACTGGCACATAAATCGGCTGGAGATGCTCGCAGTGTTTCTTGCATTGAAACAGTTCCTGCCCGACCTCAGGGGCCACCACGTACTAGTCAGAACAGACAACACGTCCGTGGTGGCCTATATAAATCACCAGGGGGGTCTGAGGTCTCGTCCGTTGGACAAATTGGCACATCGGATCCTCCTGTGGGCCCAAGGGAAATTGCTGTCAATCAAGGCAGTATATATCCCGGGGGCCCTAAACCAGGAAGCAGACAACCTGTCGAGACAGGGGCCGAGGCCCGGGGAATGGAGACTCCACCCAGAGGTGGTGGAGCTCCTATGGAAGGTTTATGGGAAAGCAGAGATAGACCTGTTCGCTTCGGCAGAGAACTCTCACTGCCCGCGGTGGTTTTCTCTGACCCATCCGGCTCCGCTGGGGCTGGATGCCATGGTACAGGAGTGGCCGAGGCTGCCTCTGTACGCCTTCCCCCCGATTGTTCTGCTTCCAGGAGTTCTGGAGAGGGTACGCCGGGACGGGGCCCAGGTACTCCTAGTGGCCCCGAACTGGCCGACCCGAGTATGGTTTTCGGACCTGATATCTCTCCTGGAAGGCTCTCCGATGGAGATTCCGACCAGGAGGGATCTACTCTCTCAGGCGGGCGGGAGATTCCTGCACCCACGCCCGGAGATGTGGAAACTGTGGGCCTGGCCTCTGAGGGGGCTAGGCTCATAGAGGAGGGTCTCTCGGCCGAGGTCGTAGAGACCATCCTACACTCCAGAGCTCCGTCCACGAGGAAGCTGTACGCTTTGAAATGGAGACTTTTCTCAGCTTGGTGCAGAGAACGCCAGTGGGATCCAGTTAACTGCCCGGTTGGTACAGTGCTGGAGTTCCTGCAGGAAAGGTTCTCTGCAGGGTTGACCCCCTCCACACTTAAGGTGTACGTGGCGGCCTTGGGCGCTGTCCACGTCCCTTGCAGTGGAGTGTCTTTGGGAAGACACCCTCTAATTACACGCTTCCTTCGTGGCACATTAAGGTTGAGGCCAGTTATGCACTCGAGGGTCCCGGCATGGGACTTGGCCATTGTTTTGAGGGGCTTGTCCGGACCTCCGTTCGAACCTTTGGAGGAGGTTTCGGATAAGTTCCTCACCCTGAAAACTATCTTCCTTTTGGCCATTTCATCTCTTAAAAGGATAGGAGATATTCAGTCCCTGTCAGTAGGGCCCTCATGTCTAGAGTTCGCGCCTGGGATGGTGAAAGCATTTCTGCATCCCAGGCCGGGTTATGTCCCCAAGGTTCCTACGAGCCCACGGGGCCCCATCACTCTACAAGCCTTCTGTCCTCCTCCATTCTTGACGTCAGACCAGGAAAGATTAAATCTGCTGTGTCCGGTGAGGGCACTGGATACTTATGTCCACAGAGCTGCCCTGTGGAGAAAAACTGAACAATTGTTTGTTTGCTTCGGACCCCCTAAGAAGGGGGCTCCTGTATCCAAGCAGAGGATGAGCAAGTGGGTGGCCGAGGCCATTTCACTTGCTTATGAAGCTGCCGGGCAGCCATCTCCTTTGGCTGTCCGGGCACATTCTACCAGGGGTATGGCTGCTTCTAAAGCACTTTTGTCGGGGGCTTCCCTCCATGATATATGTAACGCGGCCGGATGGTCGTCTCCTTCTACCTTCGTCAGGTTCTACGAGCTAGACCTGGCATCTACAGTAGGGGCACAGGTTCTCTCGTAACCGTGTGCGCTTCGGTTTCACACATACGAGACACTTGGTCCTATGGCGATGTGGGTATAAGCGTTCTCACAGCGTTTCGACGCAGCTCGAGTTCCCCGAAAGGGAACGTCTCAGGTTACGTATGTAACCCTAGTTCCCTGAGGGAACGAGACGCTGCGTCGCTCTGCCATACTCCCGGCGTGTCCGTGATCACTTACTTCAGGCTTTATCAGAAGTTAGTTCCTGTTTGTTTTCACGGACGTTTTATAGCTTCCGGTCGATGACGTCATCACGCCGACGATCGATCTTTTTTCCGATGGAATGGTTCTACAGGCGCTTCACGACGCATTAACGCAGAGGCGTTCTCACAGCGTTTCGACGCAGCGTCTCGTTCCCTCAGGGAACTAGGGTTACATACGTAACCTGAGACGTTTTATGCTCACCCCAAAAAAAGTGGCAATTTTAGCAGGCTATAAAACATAATCTGTGGGCTATTGAGCTAAAACTTCACGTTACTCATGTCACATGTTATTTGATGACTTATTTTTCTATTAATTATTATTGTGAGCTTTCTTTGTTTTTATTTGGTATTCACTTATACACGGTTGTACAATACATCCTTTTTTCTTTCGTTATCTTCGTTGTTGCATTATCTCTGGTCACCTGGCACTATCAGTTGTCACAACCTCAATGTTACTTACCATTCAGCTCTTTAATAAGATCAGGAATTGTAACACACTTTGGGGACATCACACTGTAAAAAAAGGCAAATTTTGAACTTTTGCAGTACAATCAACTTGAATGTTTAAGTTATTTGAACTTAAATTAAGCTAAACTGACTTTAAAAAATGAGTTAAGTCTTGTTTAACTACACTGTAAAAAATTATTTAGAAAAAAAGTGACCTGGTTGGCTTAATATTTTGAGTTCATTGAAATTAAACATTTGAGTTAATACAATGAACATTTTTTGAGATTTGACAACCTTTATTAAAAGATTATTAAAAGATTTTGTAAGCATATTGAGTAATTGTGTTTTATTTCTGATGATGCAGTGAAATGCTAAATAGTCATGATTTATCAAATGATTTATGTGGTTCAGACACAATAATATTTTGAGTTTCTATTTATTAAACAAATTTCCTTCATTGTATCAACTCAAATTTTTAATTTCAATAAACTCAAAATTAAGCCAACCAGGTTACTTACTTTTTTTTAAATTAAACACAAAAACCAACAATTTTTTTTACAGTGTAATAAAAAAAGTTTAATATTTCTTGACTTATTTTGATGAGTTAAAACAATTTAAAAACATACGGCGTCATAACTTATTGAACATATAATTTTTACAGTGCAGACTTATTTTATATCTTGTAAAAAGGGGCATTTTATGTCCCCTTTAATAATAATTTCTTGTTTAAATTATTAAACTGTTGTATAAAATCAACATTTGCAATCATTTTCTGATATTTAGGGGGAAACTGCACTCTTTGTGTTTGCTTAACTGTATCATATATAAATATGGCCTAAAAGACTATGTAAAAAAAAATTTTTTTTTGTTGGTTGCCTTAAAACTGAGTTTATTGAAATGAAAAATTTGAGTTGATACAATGAAGGAAATTTGTTTAATAAAAAGAACTCAAAATATTATTGTGTCTGAACCACATAAAAAATGTGATAAATCATGAAAATAGCACTATTTGGCATGTTTCACTGCGTCATCAGAAATAAAACACACACAATTACCCAATATGCTTACAAAATCTTTTAATAATATTTTAATAAAGGTTGTCGAATCTCAAAAAATGTTCATTGTATTTACTCAAAATTTTAATTTCAATGAACTCAAAGTTTTAAGGCAACCAGGTAACTTTTTTTCTAAATCATTTTTTACAGTGTAGGGTTGTTTTTTACTGCATTTTGATCGAGTAAATCATGCAGTGTTTTTGTTTGGTGTTTGCGAAGTGAGGGACCTACTCGATAATGCCAGACTGCACATCATTAAAAGGACAATTACGATATTATCGTAGACTATATATATCGCACACGCCTTGTTAGACACAGTTCATGTTCACAGTAAATGAACACTCACTCAAACAAAAACACACGTCGATGCCAAATCAATATGCAGGAGTTTAATGTGCTTGTACCGTAATCTGCTGGCGTTGGCAATATTGCTCGCTTTTAAGCAACTCTCATAAACGCGGATCAGGGTGGGCGAGTGATGAAAGTCTCTGTGCTGGCTGTTCCTCCTCTCAATCCAAGGGCATTTGATCTCAGCCCAGTTAAGCCCAGTCACCCCTCCAAAGTCGCCAGAACCTAAGCTCTTGTTGAGCGGAGGCATTAGAGAGTAATGCACACGAGAACAGACAGCAGGGGAGGGCCGAGGGTTGAGGATGCACATAAATGGAGGAATGGGAGGATAGACAGATGGAGGGGTTTTCTCTGAAAACGTGTGTGTGTGTGTGTGTGTGTGTGTGTGTGTGTGTGTGTGTGTGTGTGTGTGTGTGTGTGTGTGTGTGTGTGTGTGTGTGTGTGTGTGTGTGTGTGTGTGTGTGTGTGTGTGTGTGTGTGCGTGCGTGCGCGCGCGTGCGTGCGTGTGTGTGCTTGTTTTTGTGAAATATCAGGAGACAAATGTTTATAATGACACAGGTATTACAGGAGAGGGTGAAATATGAGGACATTGGTCATGTCCCCACTTTTCAAAAGGTTTATAAATCAAACAGGATGAGTTTTTTTGTAGTTGAGAAAGTAAAAATGCAGAATGTTTCCTGTGATGGGTAGGTTTAGGGGCATGGGCAGTGTGTGTGTGTGTGTGTGCGTGTGTGCGCGCGCGTGCGTGCGTGATGGGTAGAAAATACAGATTGTACAGTATAGAAACCATTACGCCAATGGAATGTCCCCACATTTCACAAAAACAAATGTGTGGGTGTGCGACCTGGTAATCCCTACGTTATGAGGACAAAATGTCCCCACAAAGATGGGAATATCCAAAATCCTTGTCCTTGTGGGGACATTTTTAGGTCCCCATGAGGAAAACATCTTCTAAATCACACAGAAGGAGTTTTTTTAAGAAAGTAAAAATGCAGAATGTTTGTGTGATGGGTAGGTTTAGGGGCAGGGGCAGTGTAAGGGGATAGGATGTCCAGTTTGTACAGTATGAAATCCATTTCGCCTATGGAAAGTCCCCATAAAACATGGAAACACGACGTGTGTGTGTGTGTGTGTGTGTGTGTGTGTGTGTGTGTGTGTGTGTGTGTGTGTGTGTGTGTGTGTGTGTGTGTGTGTGTGTGTGTGTGTGTGTGTGTGTGTGTGTGTGTGTGTGTGTTTGCGTGTCTGTGTGTAAAAGAGACGGGGTCTCCACCTGTCTGTAATAGACGTGACAAACTGTTTTGCGGAAGCATTGGGTGCCCAGTCTCTTATAATGTGGTGCCGCGGCGTGTGTCTGCTCTTTAGTCCGTCTAACAGGTGGTCTTAAGATGGCTGCATGCTGCGGGAGCTTTATTATAGTGCTAAGCTCACAAGTTCTTTAAGAAATGCCGCCGGTCTTGACGGCTACAGGATAAGAGAAGGGATTTCAGGGAAAGTTAATTATGTTGTATTTTTATTTGGGCATAAATGACAATCCATTGTTATTAGCAGATACTACTTGCTACCCACAATTTGGAACAACTTAAAGGCCTAAATAACCTAAATTTCTGGCTTATGTTGTTTTGTCCCAAGTGTGTCTGGTGTGAAGAATGTGTAATGAATGCAGGCGTGCCTGAAAACA
The DNA here is from genome assembly GCF_024679245.1 of Pseudorasbora parva. Lineage (NCBI taxonomy): Eukaryota > Metazoa > Chordata > Actinopteri > Cypriniformes > Gobionidae > Pseudorasbora > Pseudorasbora parva. The sequence continues at coordinate 59,390,108 of NC_090172.1, read as the reverse complement.
GGTGTTTGGATACCGGATTCGCAGCTGGTGGTATGAAAGCAATACAGCCTAATTTTAGGAGGTTAACTAACTGCTTTTGAAAATGATGATTTGTATTGTGATTTTTTGCAAGCAGAGTGCCAAATTAATTTCTGATTGCTTCTGATCAAAAACAAATACACGTTCTCCCGGCGTAGTCTTAGATTAAAATGCATGTTTGAGCCTTTTTAACTCAAAGTAACTTGCACGGGGATATCTTAAAATATGTCAGTGTTCTTGTTTTGTCTCAAGATGCACAGCAGTAATGTTTTTGTCTAAGACACATTTATAAAAGCTACTTAAATGTCCTTACTGAACGAAGTCCTAAACCTGGTTTAATATAAGCCCGGCCTTTATATATTGAATCTCACTGTATTAACCATTGTCTTTGCTATTGACTTTCGATGATCCAATTGAACTATACTAATACACATAAGTAAACTATTTATTTTGGGTGTTTTCTTCTCCTGAGTCCTAAACAATGGTATTTTAGTATTATTTATTTATTTTATCACACTGCTTCTGTGGAATACTTGATTCTGATTGGTTAACGCATCATCCAGCGGTATGGTATTCCCTGATAACAACCGGTAAGAACTGATGTCACAGGCTCATCTGGGTAACTGAAGTCAGCGCTATATACACCGATCAGGCATAACATTATGACAGGTGCTATAAGTGAATAACACTGATTATCTCTTCATCACGGCACCTGTTTGTGGGTGGGATATATTAGGAAGCAAGTGAACATTTTGTCCTCAAAGTCTAGAAGCAAGAAAAATGTGTAAGCGTAAGGATTTGAGTGAGTTTTGTGTGACAAATTGTGATGGCTAAGCGACTGGGTCAGAGCATCTCCAGAACTGCAGCTCTTGTGGGCTGTTCCCGGTCTGCAGTGGTCAGTGTCTATCAAAAGTGCTCCAAGGAAGGAACAGTGGAGAACCGGCCACAGGGTCATGGGCGGCCAAGGCTCACTGATGCACGTGGAGAGCGAAGGCTGGCCCGTGTGGTCTGATCAAACAGACGAGCTACTGGAGCTCAAACTACTCATGAAGTTAATGCTGGCTCTGATAGAAAGGTGTCAGAATACACAGAGCATCGCAGTTTGTTGCGTATGGAGCTGCATAGACACAGACCAGTCAGGGTGTCCATGCTGACCCCTGACCCCGCCGAAAGCACCAACAGTGGCACGTGAGCATCAGAACTGGACCATGAGCAATGGAAGAAGGTGGCCTGGTCTGATGAATCACAGTTTCTTCGACATCACGTGGATGGCCGGGTGCGTCGCTTACCTGGGGAACACATGGCACCAGGATGCACTATGGGAAAAAGCCAAGCTAGTGGACGGAGGCTCCAGGAGGTTAAAAAAGGCCTTCTGATGCCAAGTAATGCATTTGTGTTAGAAAAATATACATTTTTAAAAAACTTTATAAAGTTACATTTCTAAATTCCGGTGGACCGTCTTCTGTATTCAACTTATAGAAAAGGTGTAGGGCCTCTCGCTGTTCAAAATGCTTACACTATGTCTGACGACATTGCACTCTGGTTACACTCGTCAGACGTAGCGTAAGCATTTTAGAAGCTAGACATTTTACTTATAAAGTTTTAAATATGATCTTTTTCTTACACAAATGCATCACTTCGCTTCAGAAGGCCTTCATTAATCCCTCGGAGCCGTGTGGTTATATCATGGATAGATGCACTTTTATGGACTTCAAAAACAGAGCAATCTTGGAAGAGCCAGGACATTTTTAATATAACTCTGATTGTGTTCGTCTGAAAGAAGAATGTCATATACAGCTAGGATGGCTTAAGGGTGAGAAAATCATGGGCTAATTTTAATTTTTGCGTGAACTATCCCTTTAACTAGGTAAAATGACAAACAGCTGCCACTAATCATCAAGTGTACATGTGTCCATGATGCAAATACTGTGGAAAAGAGACCTGTAACATGAGTTAGGTCAAAGTGTGTCAACTAGTTGTCCGGCCACAGAGTAGGTATTTATTCAGAGATGTTGTTGAGATAAAAAAAAAAAAAAAAATGGTGGTGGTGGTACACTGTAAAAAAATATTTAGAAAAAATTGTTACCTGGTTGCCTTAAAATTTTGAGTTATTTGAAATTAAAATTTTGAGTTAATACAATGACATTTTTTTGAGATTCGACAACCTTTATTAAGATATTATTAAAAGATTTTGTAAACATATTGGGTAATTGTGTGTGTTTTATTTCTGATGACGCAGTGAAACATGCCAAATAGTGCTATTTTCATGATTTATCACATTTTTTATGTGGTTCAGACACAATAATATTTTGAGTTTCTATTTATTAAACCAATTTCCTTCATTGTATCAACTCAAATGTTTAATTTCAATAAACTCAAAATTTTAAGGCAACCAGGTTACTTACTTGTTTAAGTTAAACCAACAAAAACCAAATAAAAATATTTACAGTGTGGTGCTTTTATTATATTTAAACATGCTTTAAGAAGTCGCCTTCGGTTCCCTTCCCAGGTGTTTTTGAATACAAAACATTCTCCGTAAGTAATGCATGTCTCGACAGGATCACATGAATTTGAAAACAGCCGGAAATGCTATGTACAGGTTTAGCTAGCTGTGTTTACTGATCAAACTACCTGAACAAACAGGTAGAAGAGCAACAGTGTGTAATGTGAATCTGTGTTGAATTTATGCGCATTGTTTATATTGTGTGAAGGTCTGTGTACATGAGTGGGTCTATGTAGATAATCATGTTAGGATGTGTCTTTATATATTCAGTATGTGCTTACAGCAGGAAGGTGAGCACGTACACCACATATACAGTACGTGGAAACAAACGCTAGTTTGAGTTCCTGTTTATACCCATATGCATCTCATTGACCATGCGTGTCATGTGGCGGACGTGTGGTGCACTTAGTGTAATCCCTGTTTGGAAAAAACTCACCCTTGAAAGAATGTGAATGTGAGAGAGGAGAGGTCAGTCCCAGACACAGCACAGCTCAGCTCTCATTCATTCTGGCCTGTATGACAGACTCATTCCCACTATAGCACAGAGCAACACAATACTGACCTCTACAATGCACTCGCTCTACTGTACAACGCGCCGTGCAGATCTACTGCACAATGATAGAAATTATTAATGACCAGTGTTTGGTAAGTTACTCTAAAAAAGCCGAGGTGGACAAAGTATACAACTCTATTACTTGAGTAAAAGTACTACTGGTTAAATATTACTCCGTTATAAGTGAAAGTTGTAAAAACAGATTTTTACTCAAGTAAAAGTACAGAAGTATTTGTTTTCAAACGTACTTAAGTATAAAAGTAAATGTCCTTTTTTATGCCAATGCATTATTTGATTATTGTCGTTTAAATGCTCACTGTTATCATGGTTTAAGCCAGTCAGTGATGCTCTATCCGACATACTAGCATACGACTAACTTAAACTCATTTAAATACTTGTATATAAGTTACAAAGCTCATTACAAAGCTGCTGTCACTTTAAGGCCGAATGCACGGATCCAATACACTGATACACCTCTGATTATCTCCCAACTGTACCATTCTCTTTCTCCCAGACGTTTATATTTGCCAACTAAACTAATCTTGATTTTTTTATTTTTACTGAAACATACTTTCAAAGTATGGCTATGGGTACACACACTTGTGCCTAAGAACAGTCTTCTTCCATCAGTGTTCAAAAAAAGTTGGGGAAATGTATATGACTCTATAAGAGTGATTCCTGATAGACTGTCTGAAACAACAACAAAAAAAACTTTTAAAGAAGGAAAAAAATCATCCACCGACTTCCTGAGCTGCAACAGAAACGACTTTCGACCTTGATAGAAATGTAGTGGAGTAAAAAGTACGATATTTGTCTTCAAATGTAGTGAAGTAAAAGTCATAAGTTTCCAAAAAAAATAATACTCCAGTAAAGTACAGATACTCAAAAAGTGTACTTCAGTACAGTACTCAAGTAAATGTACTTAGTTACTGTCCACCTCTGTAGAAAAGTAATCAATTACTAGTACTAATTACATCTTCAATAGTGTAATTAGATTAATGAACAAATTACTCTCATTAAAAAGTATTTAATTATTACTTAATAAATTACTTAATATTACTAAATCCTAAATCAACCTTGAGTTAAGCAGTTGAAGGATAGACCTGAAATGTCTCAAATACATTCAAATACATAATATAAAACTACATACATTAATCTTAATAACTGACCAAAGTATTACAAATGTGAGAAGGATATGTAAAACATGCATTTTAAAGTTAGACTTTAACTTGTTGATTTTAGTTATGCTATTGTATTATATATAATTATATTTAGTTCAAAAAGTAACTGTAATTAAATTACAGAAAAAATAAAGAATAATCCCTTATCTTACTTTTTCAAGGGAAAAGCAATTAAATTGCTTAGTAACTAATTACACCCAACACTGTTAGTGATGTATATTAATTACTAATTTCTCATACTTATAACCATAAAATATTACATTTGGTGCATAACTTTTTGTCCTGCGCCGCGCGGTTTATACTTCAGATGATACTTTAAATGAACAGCACTTTCAGGAATGAGGTGATTTGAATTATGATGGTAAGTTTTGCAGGTCATTCCTGTTGTGGAATGTAACAGTGCAGCTGCAGTAAATCTTTCTGAATGAGAACTGCCGTCTAAATGTTGCCCTGAAGTGTGTCGCTGTCGCTTACAGGCTGGTCGGGTCAAGGAACAGCTCTCATTTTTCAGGATAAAAGGGAAGGATAAGGACATACAGCACACTAAGCCCATACGCAGTACCTGTGGCTCTCAAACTTTTTAGGCCAAGCACATCAAGGTACAAACTTAGTCACCAATATTCCATCAGTTTTTTTATTTTTGTTGTTTTTTCAGAATTGAGTTGAGTGCCCTGTGGTGAAAATCAAGTTTGTAATATCCTTTAAGTCAACACTATTGCTGAGTATTTTCTCCTTTAAACTTCAGTGAACCAAAGACTTGATCAAAAGCACGGTTTGAAATCGCCGGTGTTTCTGACGTCACAAACTACCTGCTGACCAATCACGTCACGAGGGGGGCGGGGCTTAGCATATCATTAACTATTGTCTGAAGCAGAGGAGTCTCAAGATACATGTTATCCTGGTTTATTTTACTGGTGATATGAAAAAGCCGCTATATTTAGTGTTATAGTGAGTGAATTATGTATATAATGTGTATTATGATGTTATGATGAACTATATGCCTTTCTGCACTGACGGTCTGTGATGTTCAAAGCGTTTCTACGGATGCTGGTTTTCAGAGGAGCTCTCTGACTCTGAAATGGCGAACGGGAACATGGTTTGTGTAACATTAGCATCACATTATCAGCGGATTGAACATAGTCAAGCCAAAAGCTAATCATATTAATTACCGTTATATGTCTGACGATGTAAGGAGCGAGACCATTGTTCAGCGTTTACTACAGTAAAGTTCAGCTGGTGTGAGTGAGTGGAGGCGGGGCTAATTTACATATTCATGAATCCACGTATACTAAATGAAGCAAAGGTTTAGTTACATTCAAGCTATTTTAAAGCATGAAGACATTTTTCACATGAAAAAAAACAAACATTTAAATGTGTCATTTTGGTGATTAATGCAGCACTAGGTAACTTTTCAACCTTCATAATATATTTTTTAAGACTCTTGTGATGATAAATCGACTTACAATAGGTTGAACGACACGTCTGCCATAGCCTGATGGGCTCTGTATCGTTTTTAATCGTACTTTTAAACTTCGGGTTTCGGGTAGTAACCCGAGAACAAAAAGAACTACAAAATTCGACTGCTTTACGGCATATACGTCACTTCCACCAACACACACACTTCCTTACATTCGGACGTGCGAGCCCAACTTTGTTCGTCGGATAATATAGTCATGTCCGAAGCAGCACAGACAAATAAGAAAGAAAAGGTTTTGTTGGAGGAAAGCAATAAGAGGAAATGAAAAAGTGATGGGATTAAAGGCAGGACGAGGATCAACATGTGACCAGCGTTTGCTCGTCGGCGTGAGCTGAAGGAGGCGTGCCCGACCGATGCGGTCCTGCTTGTTACGGTGATTACCTAACGCTCAAACATTGAACTGAAGTATCATATAGATTCTGTAAAACGGTAACCAATAGACTACTATAATGACGCTGGCTTGTAAACGTGAGCATCGTGATTATTTGGCGTTTGAAAAAAATAAAACCCATGAAATTATATTCATATGACATGCTGAAGCATATGCCACTGACTGTACCTGACAGGTCCCCCAAGGTCTGGAATCGGTCCTTCTCCACAATCTTCCTCAGGGTCCGGTCACCTCTTCTCGTTGTGCAGCGTTTTTTGCCACACTTTTTCCTTCCCACAGACTTCCCACTGAGGTGCCTTGATACAGCCCTCTGGGAACAGCCTATTCGTTCAGAAATTTCTTTCTGTGTCTTACCCTCTCACTTGAGGGTGTCAATGATGGCCTTCTGGACAGCAGTCGGGTCGGCAGTCTTACCCATGATTGCGGTTTTGAGTAATGAACCAGGCTGGGAGTTATTAAAAGCCTCAGGAATCTTTTGCAGGTGTTTAGAGTTAATTAGTTGATTCAGATGATTAGGTTAATAGCTCGTTTAGAGGACCTTTTCATGATATGCACATTTTTTGAGATTTTGGGTTTTCATGAGCTGTATGCCAAAATCATCAGTATTAAAACAATAAAAGACCTGACAAATTTCAGTTGGAGTGCAATGAATCTAAAATATATGAAAGTTTCATTTGTATCATTACATTATGGAAAATAATGAACTTTATCACAATATGCAAATTTTTTGAGAAGGACCTGTAGTGTGCATACACTTAGATACGCTCTCAGACTAAATCTAAAATATCTTAAACTGTGCCTGAAGATGAACGGAGGTCTTACAGGTGTGGAACGATATTAGGGGGAGGAATTAATGAAATCAATTTCATTTTTGGGTGAACTAACCCTTTAATAATTCACTTACAGTCACAGTAAGGGGACATGGAAATGTGTGTTTTGTTAATACACTTCAGTTCCGGGTTAATGACTGAGTTATTTGTGTGTTTTAGTCATAATGAGAGCACTGTGAAGCTGCAGAGGTTCTCCAACAGTGACAACTATTGTCTGATTCTGCCTCCAAATCTCAAATCTGCGATCGCCGCCATCACGTACATGTCTGAGCAACTGAAGAAACAGGATGTGGATGACACTGTGAGTCTATGAACACACACACTCTCGCTCACCTTACACACACACACACACACACTCACAGAAACACAAAGAGCCTTTGCTCTCGTCTGCCCAGCTCCTCATGAACACACACACATCCTGCTGTCAGTGAGATCAACATGTCCCATTGTGTCCTGTGCGTGCGTGCGTGCGTGTGTGTGTGTGTGTGTGTGTGTGTGTGCAGATGACCGATGACTGGCAGTACATCGCTGTGGTTTTGGATCGCCTCTTCCTTTGGCTGTTTGTCATCATCACGTCTCTGGGAACTCTGGCCATGTTTCTGGATGCCAGCTTCAACTACACTCCTGACCAGCCTTTCCCATGAAGAGCTCAAACTGAACTCCAGAGGGCAGCAGAGAGTCACCACACACACACACACACACACACACACACACACACACACACACACACACACTTTCTCTCTCTCTCTCTCTCCCTCTCTCTCTCTCTCTCTTTCTTTTTTCTTCTATGGTCTGTCCTTCCTTCTTAACATCCATCCATTTGTCCATCCTTTATTCTGTTCTTCCTCCTTTCTTTCCTCCCCTCCTTTCTTCCATCCTTCCATTTTTTTCCATCCATCTAACTTCTCCATCCGTCTGTCCTTTCTTTTTGTCTTCCCTCCATTCCTTCTTTCCTTCATTTTCTTTTGTCCATCCGTTTTCCTTCTGTCTGTTTGTCCATCCTTCCTTTTCTTTCTTCTGTCTTCTGTCCATCCTTTCTTCTTTCTTTCCTCCCTTCCTTTTTGTTTCTTTCCACCCTTCCTTTTTGTTTCTTTCCACCCATCCGTATTTTCATTCCGTCCATCATTTTCTTTCTTTCTTTCTTTCTTTCCTCCTGTCCATCCTTCCGTTTCATTCCGTCCCCCCTGTCCTTTCTTTCTTTTTTTCTTTTCTTCTGTTCCGTCCTTCCTTCCATCTATCCATCCTTCCTTCCTTCCTTAACATCCATCCATTTGTCCATCCTTCCTTCTGTGTTCCATCCGTTCGTTCTTCCTTTCTTTCTTCACTTTCTTTCCGTCCATCCATTTTTTTCCTTCCGTGTGTCCATTTTTTCTTTCCTTTCTTCTGTTCCGTCCATCCTTCATTCCTTTTTTCTTTCTTTCTTTCTTTCCTCCCTTCTTTTTTCTTTCTTCCTTCCTTCCTTCCCTTCTGTTTCTTTCCGCCCATCAGTATTTTCCTTCCGTCCATCCTTTTTTCTTTCTTTCTTTCGTTCTTATTTTCTTCCTTCCTTCTTTCCTACCTACCTTTCTTTCTTTCCATCCATACTTCCTTTCTTTCCATCTATCCATTCTTTCCTCCTGTCCGTCTGTCCTTTTTCTGTTTATTTCTTTCTTCCTTCATTTCTTTCCATCCATTTCTTTCCATCCATCCATCAGTCCTTTCTTTCTTTCTTTCTTTCTTTCTTTCTTTCTTTCTTTCTTTCTTTCTTTCTTTCTTTCTTTCTTTCTTTCTTTCTTTCTTTCTTTCTTTCTTTCTTTCTTTCTTTCTTCCTAAATGAATGTTTTCATTTGTATGATAATGTTTCCATGACAATATATTTTGTTATTGTCCAATTCTTTCAATGTATCCACTACGCTTATAATTACTCGTTTTGTGCTCTTTTCTTGTCACTTACAGGTGATTATATCTAATACCTTTACGAATAACTGTTTTTCATTGATCCAGTGTTCATAAACCAGAGAGAGCATGCATATTGTTGCTTTTTTATTTCATTGGTTTGTCATTTATCTGTTGTTGTTTTTTTTGTTTTGTTTTTTATTGGTTCATTGTGAAACCATATAATTTGAAATTATATCATAAAAATTATAATCGCATGCATCTAGCATAATCTGAAAGACCATAATTCCCTGGTTGTGTTGTTCTGCGTCGACTGACGTTAGGATATGAATTCTGCTTTAACTGTTTTTTGTTTTAGTTTTTTTTAACATGGTAATGAACCACTTCCTCTTGGCTAATTATTCATGTGAGAATTAAAACTTTAAAAAGTAATGGCATCATTTTTAGTCTAATTTCCAAAATAATAATAAGTGTACCATAATGATTCAGGGTAAGACAAAAACTGAAAACTAGATTCATGTTGTACATTCTCATTATATCATTTTTGTAAATATTGAACACAAAAAAGTTACGCTTTGCGTCGGGGTCCTGATCATTTTATCGGGGTTTACGTAAGGGATAATGTCCACCCAGCCGGTTGTTATCGCAGAATAAACCCCGACAGAGTGATCAGGACCCCGACGCGAAGCGGAGCATCACTCTGAAGGGGTTTATTCTGCGATAACCGGCTGGGTGGACATTATCCCGCTTATTACACGGCTACTAGTCTCAAATAAATAATTATTAGACACAAAATATTGTCTTGAGATTAAATATTTTATTAGCTCTTACGCAAAGCTTCCGCGAAGAAAAACAGTTCCAACCTGCTTTAAGCCTTTATCTATCGCTGCTAAATGTTGAAAATGAATGCTGAAAGGGTTCAAGTCATCATAGGTGTATATGACATTCTTCTTTCAGACAAATACAATCAGTTATATTTAATAAGTCCAGGCTTACGTTAAAGGGATCCCCTGGTGTTGAGACTTGTATGGCTTAATATAACATAAATGATGTCTCTTACTGAATTATGTGGTAGAAAACCCATGAAAGATTTTATATTTGGACCATGGGCGGCGCCATTTTGTTTGTGTTCTAGGTTGATGACGTAGAATGGTTGAACTCCTCAATCAGCTGGCGTTACCCGTAGCTATTTTTACCACAACGCAACTCGAAAATTGTTTCAGAGTTAAACAAAACCAATGAATTCCTTTGTAATTGTACTCAAAACACACTCAAACATACATGTGCACACAAACTCACCTACACAAGTCACAAACAGATCGGCGGGCGCGCACACCCACCTGACAGACTGCTCTGTCTCAATCGAGATGTTGGGCTGCTCAGTCTCCACGACGGGCTTAATCTGAAATCAACCCCCTTAACCCTTAAATAGGGCATTATTTGAAGGGACGGACATTTGTAGTGTTGTCCGACACCATAGTGGACATGTTCGAGTGCAGTCATTCAGTCTCACGTTCCACCGCAATAACGAGTGTACAGCCGATTTACAAACAGCTGTCCGACTTCACGCACTCAAACATACATGTGCACACAAACTCTCTCTCACAGACTCGCACACACCCCAACAGATCGGCGCGAACACACACACACACACACACGCACTGCGTGCGCGCATACATAACCCTTCCCTGTGTTGATATCATAGATAGACTGTTGATATGCAGTAGATTAACTGTAATGCCTAATGTAACCAGCAGAGAGAAATATCTAGGTAGGACGATGGGATAAGGTCGTGAGGAAGAGAGGCAGGATGTTTTGGTGATGATGCATGCGATTGAGACAAAGCAGTCTGTCAGGTGTGTGTGCGCGCCCGCCGATCTGTTTGTGACTTGTGTAGGTGAGTTTGTTTGCACATGTATGTTTGAGTGTGTTTTGAGTACAATTACAAAGCAATTCATTGGTTTTGTTTAACTCTGAAACAATTTTCGAGTTGCGTTGTGGTAAAAATAGCTACGGGTAACGCCAGCTGATTGAGGAGTTCAACCACTCTACGTCATCAACCTAGAACGCAAACAAAATGGCGCCGCCCATGGTCCAAATATAAAATCGATTTTTTAAATAACGTAGATCTTTCATGGGTTTTCTACCACATAATTCAGTAAGAGACATCATTTATGTTATATTAAGCCATACAAGTCTCAACACCAGGGGATCCCTTTAATCCCAGCAGTAGTTGTAACGTTAGCTGTTTTTGAAGTCCATAAAAAATGCAGCTGTCCGTCAAATAACGTGCTCCACACGACTCCGATGGGTTAATAGAGCCTTCTGATTCAAATCAATGCGTTTGTGTAAGAAAAATATCCATATTTAAAACTTTATAAAGGAAACCTGCCTTGATGTCTTCCATTGTAACCCACGGCTGTTTAAGCCACAAGATGGCGCCAGCGTTAAGCATAGAAGTAGTACCGGTCAAGATAACTCGTAGTACCCGGATGAGCGGTTGTTATCTGGAAATAACATACCGCTGGAATGCGCGATTGACCAATCAGAAGCAAGTATTTCACAGAGCCGTGTAATAAGTAAAATTAAGCTTAAGCAGAGAATCAAGAATTAAGAATTTGATTGATTGTAAGAATTAAGATTAAATAGTTTAAAATAAATTATTAATTTTATTCAGCAAGGATGCATTTAATTGATCAAAATTGACAGTAAAGACTTTTACATTGTTATTAAAATATCTATTCTAAATAAATACTGTTCTTTTGAACTTTTGTTTATCAAAGAATCCTAAAAAAATCACTATATTAGAACGATTTCTGAAAGATCATGACACTGAAGACTTTGCGCATGAATAAATTACATTTGAAAAGAAATTCCGTTGCATTTATTTAAACAGCAATTATTAATTGAAAAAAAGACTATTGAATTCCTAGATTACATCAATTTGGACTCTACCCACACTTCAGCAAAGGCACCTTGTTGCATTAGAGCTTGAGAAGTAAAATAAAGAGGTAAGAAATGATGAAATAAGAAAAGCTCATTAGCCGAGTCACTGCTTTAGAGGGGAAACTAGAGGCCTGTGTGTTTTATTGCTAACGGTTCAGTGAGCTTCTTAAGGCGGCTCACACCAGTTTAATCACTGTTTTTCACTCTCTATAATCTTCAACAAAAAAAGCCCTGGAGCCAGCCAGAAGAGGAGCCATGAAGGGGGTTTCTGTTCTTCTTCTTCGGGCTGATTTAGCACCGTCTGCTCCCCCGTTTACTGAGTGTTGTCTGTTTACTGGAACTAGGTGGGGACAGAAGCTTCGAAAAAACGTTCAAGTTTCTTTTGTGTGTCATGGATATTTGGCCCAGTGCTCAAGAACTGGCCAATAGGATGACAGATAAATCACGTTTCCATAGTGACTGGGGTACTGTGTGCTAATTTCATGATGCTACTGAAGAAAATCCGAAACCTTCCCACTGTTTATTTCCCCATGTCCTACACACCAGAAATCTGACTATGCCTTTTAATCTTATAGTTACCTCAAAAACCTTCACACACCTATTAAATGATGTTGTTATTAAACAAGGTTCAGGAGGAGCATGATCAAATAATTGACACAGGTAGAGAGTACTCAGCTAATCAGTAAAAGAGGTGTATATAAACATGAGCTGTCTTACATCCATTTTGTTTACCTCCATCCTTCCACCACTCCTTCTCAACATTTTGCTCTTTTTAGTTCTAAACCACTTACATACAGGGGTGGGTACTCTGGGTTCAGGCCAAAGTCCGAGCTCGGTACTCTCCCCCCGGACAGCACGCCAAATACACTATAAAGGTAAGTGTGAACTCATAAAACGAAAAACTCCATATCTAGGGTGTCACAGACATTTTCTGAAGGGAAAACTATTTCCTCTTCCATCAGCATTATTGCTTCCACCCTATTTTCTCTCAGGTTATAGATATTTCCTCTTTACCTTGGTGAGATCATGGTAACATTGCCATCCTGCAGACAATAGTTGACTTTGTTCCAGGCCTTTTTTCCCCTTTCACTGGAAGTGCAGACGTCATCTGATGGAGTGGTTAGACGTGACAAACGTGCCAAATGAAAGGGGATCTAGATGCTTTATTACAGGCACCAATAAGTAAAAAAATATACAGGTTTCTGAAATGTATCAATGTAATGTAAAGCACAATATGTAACATGATTTGCCATCCCGAAGAGTCCCGTCGGATTGCTGTCCGTCAACTTGTGTAGATTACAACTTCCATGGGGGAGTCACCAAGCTACACCTTTGTTATTGTTTTGAATAAGCGGCCATAGCAACGAAACTTACACACGGTGCCTTTAATAATATTAATATATGCAAATTCAATGCTGGGTAGAACTGATTACACATAATATAATCTATTTCTGTAATCAGATTATGTGTGATTACTTTTTGTTTATTACAAGATTACATGTTATTCTCACAATGGCAGTCTAATGTTCATAGGGTTCTGCCAACTACTTCTTGTGGGGATGTTTTTCAGGGGTTGGGCTTGGCCCCTTAGTTCCAGTGAAAGGAACTCTTAATGCTTCAGCATACCAAGACATTTTGGACAATTTCATGCTCCCAATTTTGTGGGAACAGTTTGGGGATGGTCCTTTCCACAGCGGCGTTCAATAAAGAAAGTAAAGGCAGGCGTCCCAAAACTTTTGTCAATTTAGTGTATCGTCAGCAGAACAATCCAAAATATTAAATAACCCCTTACGAAAATGAACCATTACGTTTTATTTTAAGTAAAAGAATAGTAACCGTGTTTTTGGCAGATTGGTTATTTGTATTACCACCGTTTTTCTACAAATGCCATGGTTAGACTATAGTTAGTGTAGCAAAACCATGGTCAATTTGTGTTTTTTTAATTTGTATTTATCATTATTTGTAAAGTACAACCCAGAGCCTCAATTAATTTAATTTCCATTAAAAATTAAAGATGGCGCCGCTGTGAATCTATTTCCGCCATGTGAGAAAACATGAAAACTTGTTTTGGACTTTATAATACCACAATTTTGAAGTTTTATTTCACGATTTTGACGTACATTCTCACAATGGCTATTTTTATCATTTATGTCATTTTTATTTGGCTTTTTATGTCATAATAACTTTCTTATGTGAGGGAAGTGCTTCCATGTTAAAGACACTTCTCTTGATTGAAGATTGTTATTGCGATAACAAACTTCATCAAAATTTCTACCCGACATTTGGTGTAGAGCAACTTCAGTGAAGATGATTTAAAAAAAAAAAATTATTAAGAACAGTGAAAGATTACAGAAATAAACACATAAAAGAATAATAGATAGCACCAAAAGGGAGAACAAAAACAGGAACAACAGCCAGCGGAAGGGGGGGGGGGGGGACAAAACAAACAGCAGACAAAGATGCCTATATAAAAGTAAAGAAAGCACAAGTACAATAAGCATTTAGAGCGCGTTAAAGCCAAAAAAGAGATTAAAGGGGGGTTAAATTGGGGGGGGGGGGGGGGTAAAAATACGCAACAACACAATGTTTTCCTTGCTTTTGTCATTCTTCGATACATAAAGTGTGTGAAGATATTGGTTAAATTCAATGAGAAAAACTTTGAAAAGTGCTTTTATGAATATGAAATTTCACTAAGAGAAGTAAAGGAATTATGAGGTATAAATCTTTTCCAAAGTTTTTCTCTGTATTAACAAAACCAAACAAGTTTCACATGTTTCATCTGGCTGGAGGACTGCCGATGAAAATTAGCCCTTTCGAGCTAACTCGTGTACATTTACATTATTGTAATGTCGATTAATGTACATTGTCCTCTTTTAAATAAATAAACAAACAAACTTCAGTGAAGATGATAATGCGAGCAATTTTTTATTTGGCTTTTTATGTCATAACTTTCTTATGTGATGGGAGAGCTTCCATGTTAAAGACACTTCTCTTGATTGAAGAGTGTTATAGAGATAACAAACTTCATCTAAATTGCTACCCGACATTTTGTGAAGAGCAACTTCAGTGATGATGATGCTGCGAACAATTCTGTGTGATGTGACGTCACGACACTGGTGGCATCGCGCGCGCGTTACCCCTCGAGCCTACACTTCGTCATCTGTATTTTACGCAGCAACACTTTGTCTTTTGACGTCTCTCTCTCTCTCTCTGTTGAGGTACAAACAAACACCACTAGCTGAGTGAGTGACTGCTAGTTTCTGTCTCTTGGAGAGTTGAGTAGCCTACTTTTTCCTCAGATTCGTCAGTTTGAGTTTACGTTCTTCAGAGTAACAGGTGCGGGACAGGAGACACTCAAATATATTGCTGAACGTTGCTCGGCTTGCCATTAAGTGAATATAATGGCAAACTCGGGCGTCCAGTTGCTCGGATTTGGTCTGTCTCTGTTCGGCATCATTGGGCTGATCGTGGGCACCATCCTCCCGCAGTGGAAGATGTCCGCGTACGTCGGGGACAGTATCATCACCGCAGTGGCGACTTACCAGGGGCTGTGGATGTCCTGCGCCTTTCAGAGCACCGGACAGCTCCAGTGCAAAATATACGACTCCATTCTACAATTAGACAGTGAGTTAAACCATTTATTACACCTTTTTTTATATTTCTATCCGCCTGTCTCTCTGCTATAGCTGTCTGTCGCATGTCTCACACACGCACTGTAAAACAAATCCATCCGTTTCAACTTAAAAACCTAATGCCAGAACTAAACGTTGCTGCTTTCATTTTTTGTATGCTTAACAAGATATTTGTACTTGAATTAAATTAAAAAAAATTATTGAATTATTGTAGTCGAATCGTGTATTTTGTAAAAAGCTCGAAATTACTTGTTGCAATACTATCATATCATTTTACACGCACACATTAATTTCCCTTAAAGGTACAGTTCACCCAAAAATGTGAATTCTGTCATCATTTACTTACCCTCAAACCTGTATGAATTTCTTTATGGGGTAAGAAAACCAAGTTGATGGGCCCCATTGACTTCAATTGAATTTTTCCCCCATACTATGGAAGTCATTGGGGTCCATAAACACCCCAATATTTGGTTGCCGACTTTCTTGAAAATATCTTATTTTGTGCTCAACAGAAGAAATAAATTCATACAGGTTTGGAAAGGACTTTCATTCCTGGGTGAACTATCCCTTTAAATATTGTTGTATTAATCTTACTATATATATATATATATATATATATATATATATATATATATATATATATATATATAATATTGTGTGTGTGTGTGTGTGTGTGTGTGTGTGTGTGTGTGTGTGTGTGTGTGTGTGTGTGTGTGTGTGTGTGTGTGAGAGACCCTGGACCACAAAGTTTGTTAGGACAGTGGTCCTGTCCTGGAGGCACCCCAGCCCTGCACATTTTGTATGTCTCCCTCATCAGGCACACCCAATTTAGTTCTTGCAGTCTCTACTAACAAACTGATGAGTTTTATCAGGTGTGATAAATGAGAGAGACACACAAAATGAGCAGGGCTGAGGTGCCTCTAGGACAGGTTTGAAAACCTCCAGGACAAGACAATATCTGGCTGAGATTCAACTATTTGAAAATCTGGAATCTGAGGATGCAAAAAAAAAAAAAAATCTAAATATGGAGAAAATCACCTTTAAAGTTGTCCAAATGAAGTCCTTAGCAACGCATAGCTACTACTAATAATAACTTTTTAATATATTTTTGGAAGGAAATTTACAAAATATTTTCATGGAACCACTTCCACTTCCATATCCTAATGATTTTTGACATAAAAGAAAAATTGATAATTTTTACCCATACATTGTATTGTTGACTATTCCTACAAATATACATGTGAGACTTATGACTGGTTTTGTGGTCCAGGCTCACATATGTTTTGAAGATCCACAAGTGATTGAAAGTGAATAAATATACATCTAAAGGGTTAGTTCACCCAAAAATGAAAATTATTTAATTAATTACTCACCCTCATGTCGTTGGACACCCGTAAGATCTTCGTTCATCTTCAGAACACAAATGAAGATATTAGAGTTGAAAGCTGATGGCTGAGAAAGGCTTCAGAAAGGCCTCCATTGGGATTCAGTACATTCCCTCTGACCCACTCACAGCACCCAAAGGCACTAAAGGCATCACGTGAGTTCACGTCAGAGACCTACACAGAAGACAATATCTTGGCAGATAAAGTCATAATTTTGATTTTTTTTTCCCACAAAAACTGTTCTCGCCACTTGGTACATTTATTGTACAGCCCCTGTAGTGAGATGGACTTTGTAACGATGTCTTTAGTGGCTTTATGGGTGCTGTGAGTGGGTCAGTGGGAATATACTGAATCCCAATGAAGGCCTTTCTGAAGCCTTTCTCAGCCATCAGCTTTCAACTCAAATATCTTCATTTGTGTTCTGAAGATGAACGAAGGTCTTACGGGAGTCCAACGACATGAGGGTGAGTAATTGGTTAGTATTATTGGGTGAACTAACCTTTAAGTGTAGATTTTCCAGTGGCCAAATAATATATAATATATATTTATACACTGTAAAAAATGATTTAGTAAAAAAGTTACCTGGTTGCCTTAAAATTTTGAGTTCATTGAAATTAACATTTTGAGTTAATACAATGAAAATTTTTTGAGATTCGACAACCTTTATTAAAATATTACTAAAAGATTTTGTAAGCATATTGGGTAATTGTGTGTGTTTTATTTCTGATGACGCAGTGAAACATGCCAAATTGTGCTTTTTTAATGATTTATCCATTTTTTAATGTGGTTCGGATACAAAAATATTTTGAGTTTCAATTGATTAAACAAATTTCCTTCATTGAATCAACTTAAATTTTTAAGTTCAATAAACACAAAATTTTAAGGCACCAGGTTACTTACTTTTTAAAGTTAAACCAACAAACAACAACACTTTTTTTTACAGTGTATATATATATATATATATATATATATATATATATATATATATATATATATATATATATATAGATTAATTAATATACTGTAAATCTATACAGTAGGTGTTTATTGGAATTCTCTGGCATATTGAGCCATAGTTTCCAACTCTTCACACACACACTCAAATAAACATGCGTCGTTCCCAGCCAGCGCTTGATTAATGGGCGCTGGCCTCGTCAGTGGGTGTTTGAATCTGCCGTATGCCTGTAATGTCAGCGGGCAGGACAGGTAGCCATGGTGAAAGCAGCCTGTAACCCATTGTTCCTGGAGCTGCCAGAGTATTTTTATTAACACACCCAACTACCAGTAATGAATTATGTGTTTATTCACTCACTCGAGTGTTTCAGTTTAGAGTTGTTACAGAAATATTCTCCATTCCCTGCCTCATGTGTTCCCCGAGGACTGGGATGGGAAACCACAACCTCACGTTCCAGTTTGCACAAACACCCTACAGATTAACGTAGACTGTCCAAAAATGTGATTTAGCTCTTGAGGTTTACTCTTTGAAGCGATGTATTTACTGAGGGGCTCTGTGCAGAACCTCGGGGATCATTTCTGAGAAACCGCGGGACACTTCCAGTTGAAACCAGCTGAAACTGCACCTGACAGCAGGTTGAATTAGGATGGAGGGAGGAGCAGAAGCCAAAAAACACGAGAGAAAACGGGGGGAAGAAGGCCGACCCTCTGAATTCCACAGCTGACTGTTTTCTGTGCCTGGCAGGAGATGCCTTATTGTGTTTTAATGAATAAAGGAGAGGAATAAGTCTTCCGTTTCACTACAGCTCACACCCCTGCCCCTCACACTTTCTTTCTTTCTTTCTTTACCTCCTCTCTTGGTGTGTTTTGTGTGCACATGTACAGGAATGCACTGGCACAGACTGGTTCTTGTTGGAATGTTTCTCGCTCGCTCTTTCAGCTGAATCGCCCAGGTCAGGGGTTCTCAATCTTTGAGATGACCGTCCCTGTGTGAACGAGCCCCATCCTAACATTTATAAGGCATCAGTCTATTGTAAACAGAACACCCAATTCATACACATTAAAAAAAATAATATTATACATTTAAAATCAGTGTCAGTTACATTGTTAAATTAGTTTTGTTCTACTCACTGTAATGTATTGTTATATGTATTAAAGGTGCACTGTGTAACTGTTTTTTTTTTTTGTGTGTAAAATCCAAAAACCACTAGGCCAGTGTTATATATTTTGTTCAGTTGAGTTCTTACAAGATCCCAAAGGTTTCCAACTATTTGTAAATTGTGAGAAATTGCTATTTTAACCAATGAGCCGGGACGTGTGAGGGAGTCGCCTGTCAGTGGCGTCATATCTGCGTTACTCTCGGTTTCCGCTTTTATTCTGCAGAAGCGCTTTACTCTTAGCAGTGTGAACAAGTGTCACAGCAGCCGCTGAGCGAACACACAGAGTAACGTCAGAACATCACACAGAAGTGCGTTTTTAAACACACTTAAATGTGTCTAATATGATAAACAGAGCTGCGTTACCTCATACTCATGACACCAGCGATTTGCTGGTGGTTTGGACAATTTTTGTTATGTGTAATATTATAAATAATAAAAACTATAATTTCTCTTATAATTTATTGTATAATATAAAAATGTTATTGTTACTTATAATATTTTTAACTAAAGTAAAATTTATTTAGGTTATTATTGTCATTATTATTATTACAATTATTTATTTAACTGCTGTTTCCTGATGGTTTGGCCATTTTGCCTGACTGATTGTGAAGAGTAGAATCTCACAATTTATGTAAAGTTTAATTTATTTTTGTTATATTTAATATTATAAATAATAGGGGTGACCCTAAATAGTCAAAGATTCGATGCATCGATATGCGGAGCCGGATTCGACCACCGATCTTCATGGGTGTTATACCATTTTGGCAATGTGGGGGTGCTCAATATTTTAAAGGCGTGGTGTGGCGTGGCGTGGCGTGGCGTGGCGTGGCGTGGCGTGGCGCTGAGCTTCGTGTCCGGTGCGAGACCCCCTTTAGGCACAATCGGCTTAAGATCGTGCATGTAAACGCACTCAAAGTATTATTTTACTTTCTAGGCAGGTTTAATTTTTTTAGGTTTATTTATCAAAATGTTCTTTTATATATTTGTGTGATGTTCTGTATTTTGATCGCGGCTTTAACATGTTATGAGAAAACGTTTTACGAATGTTTACCCACCACATTACCTTTCATTTAAACCTAAATAAGAAAGCCATTGACAGTTCGTCTGTCAGTGGCAGGCAGTTTTGGTTACTTTATTAAAAGTTGTTGCTGTGTGCAGTGTGTAAAGGAAAAGAAAAATAGTTTTACCCTCCTGCTGACAGTGTCGTGCCCCTCCCCAACCCATTCACACACACAGATGATTCGACTATTGGTCCACCATACAGAGATTCGACAATTCGGATTCGAATGTGTAAATCCTTAGCCGGGAACACCCCTAATACATAATAATAATGTAATATTGCTTGTATAATACTAAGTTTTAAAGTTAATTATACTAGTAAACTGATTTGTTTGTCAGGTATGTCCTGGTGGTTTGTCCATTTGCATGACTGACAGTTGTTAAAGTCTCGAGCTCATAGTAGTATGTTTGATACTCTGCCCTTCTCTGCAGGTGATCTTCAAGCGACCCGCGCTTTGATGATCGTGGGGATCATCGTGTCCATTGCTGGTCTTGGTGTGGCCTGCATGGGCATGAAGTGCACCACTTGTGGAGCGGATGATAAAGTTCGCAAATCTCGCACGGCCGTGACAGGAGGCATCATCCTGCTGGTGGGAGGTGAGATTACTGAGACAGACTGTTCACGCTAACCGAAGCAAGCTTACAGTGAAACATCTTTAACTTCTCTTATATAACACCAGTCTCGTCTCATTCTGGGGGTCAATGAACATCATAGAAAACAGGGCAGCTAATGCTTTGAAGATATATCAAAGAAAGAAAGAATGATCTTCTGTCTTTTCTTTGAAAGAATTTCTGTCTTTTGTTCCTACAGCCCTCTGTGCAGTTGTCGCCTGCTCGTGGTTTGCCCACAATGTGATCCGAGCCTTCTACAACCCCTTCACTCCAGTCAACACCAAGTGAGCACAAGGAATTTTACTTTGCACAATTACTGGAGCACAGTGTCCCAACTCTGTTCCTGGAGGTCACCCAAAAAGACACATCTTATCCGACACACCCAGTTCGGCTCTTGAGCTCTGTTGATGAGATGAATTGTCTGTATTCGATTATGGAAACATCCCCAAATGTGTAGTGTTGGGGAGAGTCCAGGAACGGGGATGAGAAACACTCTAGGAATGCAATTATGTTGTAAATATACACTATATAGCCAGAAGTATTGGGACACTCCTCCAAATCATTGAATTTAGCCGTTCAATCACTTCATGGCCACAGGTGTATAAATCAAGCACTAGGCATGCAGATGCTTCCACACAAATTAGTGTAAGAATGGGTCTCTCTCAGGAGCTCAGTGAACTCAAGCGTGGTACCGTGATAGGTTAAAACCAGTGCAATAAGTAAATTCGTGAAATTTCCTCACTACTAAATATTCCATAGTCAACTGTTAGTGGGATTATAACAAAGTGGAAGCAATTGGGAACAACAGCAACTCAGCCATGAAGTGGTAGGCCACGTAAAATCACAGAGCGGGGTCAGCGCATGCTGAGGTGCACAGTGCACAGTGCGCAGAAGAGGCCGAGCAGCTCATCCAAGCCGTAGATCACCAAGTGCAATGCAAAGTGTGGGATGCAGTGGAGTAAAGCAGCCGCCACTGGACTCTAGAGCAGTGAGACGTGTTCTCTGGAGTGACCAATCACGCTTCTCTGTCTGGCAATCTGATGCGTTTTGCGGTTGCCAGGAGAACGGTACTTGCCTGAGTGTGTAAAGTTAAAGTTTGGTGGAGGGGGGATTATGGTGTGGGTTGTTTTTCAGGGGTTGGGCTTGGCCCCTTAATTCCAGTGAAAGGAACCATTAATGCTTCAGCATACCAAGACATTTTGGACAATTTCATGCTCCCAACTTTGTGGGAACAGTTTGGGGACGGCCCCTTCCTGTTCCAACATGACTGTCGGTCCATAAAGACATGGATGAGTGAGTTTGGTGTGGAGGAACTTGACTGGCCTGCACAGAGTCCTGAGCTCAGCCTGATAGATCACCTTTGAGATGAATTAGAGCGGGGACTGAGAGCCAGACCTTCTCGTCCAACATCAGTGCCTGACCTCACAAACGCGCTTCTAGAAGAATGGCCATAAATCCCCATAAACACACTCCTAAACCTTGAGGAAAGCCTTCCCAGAAGAGCTGAAGCTGTTAGAGCTGCAAAGGCTGGGCCGACTCCATATTAAACCCGACGGATTACGAAAGGGATATCAAGTTCATGTGCATAAAAAGGCAGGTGTCCCAAAACTTTTGGCAATATAGTGTATGTGAGGGTCCATATGTGCCATAAATGAGTCGACTGCTTTGTATACATTTCTCCTTGTCTACAGTCATTGCCCTACTTGTTCAGATGAATTAGTAAATGTTGTGCATGTTCTCTTTTGTCGTATTGATCTGTCATCCCTGTAGATTTGTTCTTTTATCTTTACTGTCATAATCTTGTTTTCATATAAAAAGGACAGCGAAAGACCCCATGTATCTCTGAAGGGAACCAACTCTCTTTAGAAGTTTCAATGACATTTTATATGCCATCGAAAGAAGAACCTGAGAAAATATTATATGCCATAAAATATATGCCATATTATATTTATAATATTATAATAGGGTTTTGTTGTGGTATGTAAATATAATTTAAACCGCCTTCCGAATTCAACTCATGAAAAATGCACAACTTGCATGACGATGACGTCGGACATTGCGTAAACTCCGAGAGGCATTACACTTTCTCCGCAAGTTGAGAGTGAGTAACTGTCAGAGAGTGAATTTACATTTTCTTTCTTACCGTATGCTGTTTTTGTTCAGAAAATTTGAAAATCAGACTAAAGGTTACTTAATGTGTTCTAATTAGATTTGACAGACAGACAGGCTATAGATGGATGGATGGATGGATGGATGGATGGATGGATGGATGGATGGATGGATGGATGGATGGATGGATGGATGGATGGATGGATGGACGGACAGACAGACAGGTGGATGGATGGATGGACGGACGGACGGACGGACGGACGGACGGACGGACGGACAGATAGATAGATAGATAGATAGATAGATAGATAGATAGATAGATAGATAGATAGATAGATAGATAGATAGATAGATAGATAGATAGATAGATGTTCAAAAAACACAGCTTCATCCAGTAATGAAGGAAGTGGAGATTTTAAATCAGTCATTCAAACCATTTTTATTATAATTTGACCGCAGCAATTAAAATTTTGTCAGAATCTCTTTTAAATTACATGTTATTGTTAACTTGTCTATTCAGATTTGTGGGAGAATCCTGATCTAATCATGAAAAATCGAGAATCATGGAAAAAATTGTGATTCTCCATTCAAAAAATAATCTAGAGCATTATTCACACCACATTTCAAATAATTTATTGTCATAATGTCTCCCTTTTCTCTGTATTTTTTAACTTTAGGTTTGAGTTTGGAGCAGCTATTTTCATTGCTTGGGGCGGGTCGTTTCTCGATGTTCTCGGTGGATCCATGTTGGCTGCCTCCTGCACTCGAAGTAAACAAGTGTCAAAATATCCTAAAAGTAACTCTGCACGCTCTGCCAGCAGCAGCAACAAAGAGTATGTGTGAGCAACACTGCCCCACACTGGACAGACACCGCAGCAGCTTCAGAAGCTGAAGAACTTCAACACAATAACGGGGCGAAACAGCCCAAACAGAGAAAGCAAGCAGTTTACAAACTCTCTAATGTCCCCAACACAAAGGACAATCAGTTGTCCGAATATTCTAATGAAAATAGATCATATATTATAAGTGCTTTGGGAGTTTTTGAAATGGAGAATTGTAGAAATCTAGTGCCAGTAAAAATGCTCACAGCCTGCTTTAAGGTCTCAGTGTTTCGATGAAGTGCACAACTAAGTTGTTTTCTCCATGTGAAAGAAGAGAAACTCGGATAGTGGGTCAAATATGTTGGCGTTTCCAAAGTGTCCACTAGGGAGCGCTATAACCAACACAGTGAGCAGGTGTGAGTCGCCCAAAATGGAGGGATATTTTCAAGATTGCGTTTGTTTTTGTTTTGTTTTGTTTTTTGGAGTATTTATCCTATAGCAGCTGAAATGTTAACATTATTAATACTCATACGAGTCACTCTTATGTTATTGAAGTGTTTCACATATGGTCGAGCAGTATTCGGAACAGTGTTTTGATGTTATTTGCTAAAAAACATTAACTCATCGCATGTGTTACGCCACGTTAATTTTAACCATCCGTGAGTGCTTCTGAATATCTTACTTATGTTTCTTGATAATGTCAGTGTTAGTTAGATATTATGTATTTGTTTTACATGCTTATTTTCAATAAAGTTTGCTTTATCACATTCCCAGTGTGAATCTACACACATCTATATTAAAAACTTGGATTTTTAAATATAACTTAAACCTGGAAATAAAAGACTGCACTCTTTTTTCAAACTTTAATCAAATAGAAAAGATCATGCCAGAGTCCTGTACTTTTAAGTTCTTTTTTTTAAACATTAACAATGGCAAAAGTTACTCATGCATACTTTATTTATCACTCCTATTCCACTGCACTCCCCCAAAACAATTTACAAAAAAATCCATTAATTTCCATGCAAACATCTAGAAGTCTAAGACATTTTGACCAACATATGAGATTGTTCATCGCAGTCAGTATGCATTTAAGATTAAAATCAACAGGCACGTTTAAACGGTGACTAAACAAAAACTCCTTACAATTAACAATTAACTGATGTCATTCAAAGACATGTCAAGGTAGACCACAGGTCTTACCACAATGGCGCGTTACACGTTAACAGAGTTTCACAGGAAAATGTCCTCTTTGGGAGATGAGTAATCCAACCTGCTGAGGTTAGCTTTCTTATTCTGCAGTAAAGTGCAAATTTCATAAATATAGCCCTGTTGCATTAGAGATCATCAAGATCTCCACCTCAAAAATCAAGCATCCAACACGGAGGACACCAGACAGGATCATTCGACATCAGTTAAGTGATGAGCAAGCGTAAAGTGAACAGGAAGCAAAGTCCACAGTTCTCTCGTTTGACCTTGAAGAAGCTGTACAGCGAAGGGTGACGACAGGTGAGAACGTGAGAGGGAGATTTGAGTTCGGTTCGCTGGTGTAGGCCTGCTGTCTTTGGCACAGTCGGTCACTCATCAGGCAACGGGTGATACTCTCTGAGACGCCGGGAAGCTTCTGTTGTTGTTTATTATATCATCCAAGTCCTCATCCTCAATAACCACTGTAAAGACACAAGGAGAAAGGTTTCATTTGACAACAGAGTGGAAACTAGCAAATATGACGAGTCATGGCGTGTTCAAGTCCTCCTGGGAAGTTTTGGGGAGTCGTAATTACAGTCATTGTTGCCAACTTGTCACTTACACTACACACCATCACAGAGCTTTAGTTCATCCAGTTTCTCAATTCAGATTTTAACACATTTAACATTTTTGTAATTCACTATAGCTCCTTTCACACTGCGATTCCGGCAAATACACGGATAATGCGACCCGGCATTTGTTCCCGGGCCGCTAGATTTGGTCCATTCACACTGCCAGCGAAATACCGTAATATGTGCGTTTTCACACACAACCCGTAACGGTCCCAGGTCGAGTTGACACGTGACATCCTGATGTGACGTATAACGGCGAGCGATCTCAGCTTCAGCGCGGATAGTAAGGAGCTCCGCGGTCTCGACTTGTGTCCAGTTTGAGCACATTTCTGCTTGTTTAATTTGAGTTTCTTTTGTATACGAACACTCTCTGCGTTTAAAACACAGACTAGCTCTTCTGGCACTGCAGGGTTGTATTATTGAAAAAACAAGCTCTAGGAGTCACACGATAACTACGTACACGTTGCGGCATTAGTTTCGGCTTTTGTTCACACAGCGCTCGTCCCGGGTCGAATACCGCCATGTTACTAGGTCCCCGACCCAGGTCGAATTCGGTAATCAATGCCGGGACGTGGCTGCTTTCACACAGAAGGCGACCCGGCAATGTTCCGGGAATATTGAGGGTCCGACGTGCAGTGTGAAAGGGGCTTATATCATCCTCCTTCTATTGTATGACAAAAAGGTATAGGAAATGCCTGCAGTAAATGAGCACGGATTAGGAGAGAAAACACATTAGGCAGGCGGAACGCAAGGACGGCATGATGACGTCACAGATATGCTAATTGACGCATGATGTCATCTAGCGATATTTAGCGACTTTTTGGGCAGGCTTTAGCTACTTTCCTTGAAAAATAGTTGGCGACACTGATTACGGTGTGAGGGGCACTTTGGCGGGAGCAAGATGGCGAACAAATCTCTGACTGAGTGATTCAATAACAAATACATTTTTAACACTCGGTATACATAAAATTCACAAAAGTAATGAATAAAGAACGTGTTTTGCGTTTATTCCATAGACCGTAAAAAAATATGGACGACTCGACATCATCCGTTTCCGCTTGCCATATTTGAAGCTTTCAGGCAGGGGTGCACGGCGCTGACATCTTGGGACCGAGTCTGCGCAGTAGCGATTTCGGGACCGGAGTTGCGCAGTAGAGCGCAGGAAGTAGAGCAGGAAGTACAGTCACGATATCGAAAGCCCGCCCACACTCTCGCAGATGCAGAACAATTAATTATGTTGGTGTGAAATAAACAGTTATGGAAATGTAGAAATTAAAGCTAAAGCTCTAATCTGCTCCCAAAAATTTCGAAAAAAGTCCGTTAGTGCCTCAGTGACAACTTCACTCAGAGAAGCCGTCAGTCTCAGCTGTCAATCATGACGTCACACCCCCCGTTTTTATAGCATCAAATAACTAACTCAAAGTAAACTTATTTTTAAAACGAACACCTGAAATGAAATCATCGTGATGATAACTGCCTTCAGTGACATAAACTAACTTTGGGGAAACATTTTTAAAGTGTAATTTTATTATTTAGTTTGCCTCGCGTCCATTAGAAAACACAGAGGAGCGGCTATACTGGGACCGGTCACCGGGGGGCGATCGAGGCGCGAAAGCTTCAGTAAATGAGAGGGAGACTGCAGGCTTGGTTTATTCACATTAGGGTTGAGCTTGTCCACTTTCAGAGGTAGTTGAAGACGCATTCGACCCAGATTGTAGTGTGAACGCTCATGTGCTCCAATGTGTTCAAACTGCCTCAAAAGACACCTACTCTGCTACTGACCTAATGCGGAAACATTAAGGGAAGCGCTCCAGCCTGACGGGATTCAAACTTTGATGGCTGAAGACCCAAGTTTGGTTTAAAGATGAAAAACATCCCACGCTCAATGTTCTCTCACCATTCCTGATTTCTAACACACACTCACAGCGTTCGGCTGGCTTTGAGTTTATCCGTATGTTTTCATATGTCAATTGCTTGAGCTTATTTCATCCATTAGATCGAAAGATCTGAAAAAGCCGTACATTTACCCGCCCATAGACCCTCCCCTGGAAGAAATCAGGACAGAAGTGGTTGAAAGTGGACAAAAGAGACGGATTAAAACACCAGGTGTAAACAGGAAAGTGTCTCCCTCGTCCACTTGTGATCTGATCCACCAGAATGCATCTTAGATAGTTTTATTGTAAATATGGTTTTAAAAATGTTTAATTTACACAGACGCTTCATCCATTACATCCAACATGTTTTCTCACTGACACACACATCTCAGAAACAGGTTTTCTTCTCATAATTACAACTTTGTGGTGATGTATCATGTCAACTCTATAAATACAATCTTTCCGACATGACTTGACTACATCATTAGTCACAATTATTACTTCCTAAAGTTATTTTTAATAGCTATAAAGGGGAACATGTTGCTTTTGAATGATCTTCTCAATAATGACCTGTTGTGTTTTATTTTCTTTGATACTAGTATTATTAGTAGTATTCATTTATGCCATGGTTGTGTGGATTCAATGGATGTTTGTCTTCAGGAGTAAGAGATAAGGCAATGTTTCAATTTCAAGGTTTTTAGCGTCACAGGACATTTTCCATTGTTTTGGTGTGGCAATTATTCAATAAACTGATTTTTTTTTAATCACCATTAGTTTCTCTTCTGCTTCTGCTCTTCACTTGCTTGCTCACTCAAGTTCTTGGCTGATAGAAGACTGTTAAAGGGATAGTTCACCCAAAAATGTAAATGCTGTCATCATTTACTCACCCTAGTTTTGTTCCAAACCTGTATGAGTTTCTTTTGAACAAGAGAAGATATTTTAAAGAATGTTGGTCACCAGACAATTACCGACACCGATGACTTTCATAGTATTTTTTTCCAACTATGGAAGTAACCAAGTTTCTATAAAAGATCTTGTTTTATGTTCAACAGACAGAGGAATCTCATACAGGTTTGGAGCAACTTGGAGAGTGAGTAAGTATTGACAAAATTATTAGGTGAACTATCTCTACAGAAAGCAAGGTTAACTTACCGTCCCATAAACCCTGAACTCTCAGCTGATTAACCCAAACTTGCTTACTCGAGGTGTGCTGGATCCAAAAACGTG
This sequence comes from Pseudorasbora parva, assembly GCF_024679245.1. Classification (NCBI taxonomy): domain Eukaryota; kingdom Metazoa; phylum Chordata; class Actinopteri; order Cypriniformes; family Gobionidae; genus Pseudorasbora; species Pseudorasbora parva. Next base: position 59,361,684 of record NC_090172.1, on the reverse strand, counting down.
TCTGTGAGTAAATTCAGAAAACTCAAGAGTACGTATAACACAAGACAGAGCGACGAATCGATGATTCACAGTGGAAACAGATGCTAAGAAAAAGCCATTTTACTTCCTCGTCTTTTGTTTAATAACAAAAGATGCATACCGCCACATATTTGGTGGATCAATCATTTGTTTTATGCTTTCGTTTAATCTTCATTCACTGAGAATGAGGATTAGATTGTTTGTTTGATGCTAATTAATTGAATGCAGATCAATGTGAGATGACTAAAATAAATGATACATTTATCAGAATTGAATTAACATTTAAGCTTGTTATTTAGTGATTTAGAATCAATTTATATTAACTGTTACTATAAAACAAATGTAGTTATGTTAATATAACCATGCTAATTATATAAAACACATCTGAATCATCTTAATCAAACTAACCCTGGATCACGAGTTGCTCTGGAGCAGGTTATGTTCAGGGAGTGAGCTACTATGGCAACTTACATACCCTCAAATTACCTCCATTTTTGGAACCGAAAGTTGAGGTTACTCTTAAACATGCACAGGTGTGGCACTTAACCTACTTTCTCCACCCTTAACCAAGTTTAGGGAATGTAGCTGGAAAGCTTTAGGGATCTTTACATGTAGAACAGGGATTTTCAACACTTTTACAACAGCATCCAGCACTGCATATTTTGGATGTTTTCCCTTATTGGCAAACCCAGTTGAGCAGTTCAATCAGCTGAAGTAAATAAGGGAAACTTCCCAAATGTGCAGTGCTAAGGATTATTATAATTTTGGTCTCTGGTCAAGGATTTTGAAAGAAGAAACAAATCTAACCCAAGTAACTACATGTCAAGGCAACATTAAAAAAAAGGTGGGGAAGATTACACCCACCTCTCGTAGAGCGGCCGATCTGTCCGAGTTTGGGGGCTCTCTGCACTCTTCGCGGGGCGGACAGGTCTCGGTTTCGCCCTGCCTGCCCGTGGTCGTACGGGATTACCGGACTGGGTTGTAAAGCACCTGTCGGTGGGATGAGATCGGGCATCTCTGCCATGCCGTACATGACCTCCTGCTGTTGTGCTTCGGTAGGTGTATTCATAAAAAACGACCACAAGTCGTAGGTTGGCTGTGCACTTCCGCGACGGCGACAAAATTAATGTTTCTCAATCCACCTAAACTGACCCAAAGGCAGTGTTCACAACACCTGGGAAGGGTTAAAAAACATCTTAATTAATGGATTAACCCAAATGCCCTTAACAATGACATTTAGGCATCAATTTTAGTAATAAATCACACTGATAGTCGGATTACATATACACCTTGTATACAAGTGACGAAGAAAAAACAGTTCGCGTGCACCGGATGAGCTTGAGTATGTCCACGCCTGTCAACAACACAGCTTTCGCTTACATTACATTAGGCTGTAGCCGAAACATATAACATATTGAGATTTAAAACAACGAAACGTGTCCCTACCTTGTGTAATTTGCCCGAAACGTGGACACCGTTGACTGGTGTTTGTTTTCTATGTCGGGTGGTACGCCGTGTTCAACGCGAGTCGGAAGTTGCCTACTATCTACGGCGGCGAGAGTCTGTCGTAACTCTCACTTGGGGATTTCCTTGGTCGTTTCTGTTTGCGTCACTGCGAGGGAGGGCCCGAGAGCTGCGAGACTCACGCGGAGAGCCGGTAGGTGGTGGTTTGACAGTTCGCCCACCGTGTGTGTGTGTGTGTGTGTGTGTGTGTCTCACCAACTGTAACCTACATGCATACAAGAGAACAGAACCTACACTGGACGTTAGAGGAGGTTTCATGGTTTGTCTTAAAATAATTCACATTATAATTCAGTATGTGTGTGTGTGCTTGTTTATATTAGCTTGTGCATGGGAACCAAATGTCCCCAATGCAATATAAATCACCAACATCAGGGGTGTCAAACTCAGTTCCTGGAGGGCCACAGCCCTGCAGAGTTTAGCTTCAACCCTAACACACCTTCTATCCTAAGGGGATAGAAAATACAGTTTGTACAGTATATAAACCATTATGTCTATGGAATGTGCCCACATTTCACAAAAACACAACGAGAGAGAGAGGGAGAGAGAGAGAGAGAGAGAGAGAGCAATGCAAAATGCTTAAAGGGGGGGTGAAATGCTGTTTCATGCATACTGATCTTTTTACACTGTTAAAGACTTGGAATCCCATACTAAACATAGACAAAGTTTCAAAAGTTAAGGTGGACGTTTGATGGGAGTATTTCTTTGTCAAAAATACTACTTCCGGTTAGTCATAAGTTTCAGCAAGTTTTTTGAGATCATGCGTCCCCATTGACGTTAGTGGGGGCGGAATTTCCTTGTATGGGCCTTACGGACAATTCTACCGGAAGCGCGTGAGAGAGAGCGAGGGAGAGAGCGAAAGCAACAGCCTACGCCCATCAAAGCGGGGCTTGTAGGATGCTGGACAGGTGACAATTACACATAGCACATAACAATGTCACCAAAAAAGTGGGTTTTTGGTTGCCAGACCAAGACAGTCCTGCACAGATTCCCCAAAAACCCCGCGGTAAGGCAACAGTGGATGTAATTTGCTTTTCCGGATCAGCAACTGAGTTGCGCGAATGTTTATATCTGTTCGCTGCATTTCGGTGCCGACTGTTTCATAAACAAGGCCCAGCTCGACGCCGAATTTTCCAATCGCCTAATGCTGAAGGATGGAGCAGTCCCAACGTTAAAAGGGTGAGTGAGACTGCTTTTAGTCCGCTTACTGTCTACACAAACCACGCGTAAACACACGTGCACAACTGCACTTCCCACATGTACACCTTCAAAGACAAAAATACGACGATATAATTCAAGTATAAATATGTAAATAACACAAGCCGCTAAGCATATTATATAGTTAGTGTATAACTTGTACCACATAGAGACGTCCTGCTCTAGTCGTTTTTTGCTGCTGCTCCTGTTCAACTGCAGCCTCTGGGTCTGATTCCGGATCATAGATGTATGGCTGTATCTGATTAAAAGCCATATTTTTATTTTGAATAAAGTTTTTTTCCGCTGTTAGGGATGACGCTCGACTCAACACACAGCGCGCTGCTGCACACGTCATTATTTAGCTCCGCTCACACGACACGCCCCCACCCGCTCGGCTTTTTTCGGAAAGACTCGGAACAGCGCATCTTTCTTATATAATTATTAAAAAAATAAAAACTTTTCGGAGATATGCAGGATGCAATGCTACTCTATAGGTACTCAAGATTGACATGACACTGACTGAAACTGAGTGTTTCACCCCCCCTTTAAAGTAAGATAATCTGCCAATGGGGTAAGCAAAATAATCTTTTTTCAAACAGTCTTTTTCCACTTTTCTCACTTAATTTTGAGTTATTTTCCACTTTTGCTTGTCTAAATGCTTCTTAATGTAATAATTTTTCGATATTTGGATTGGAAATGAGACAAAAATACTAAGTGAGAAAAGCATTTCTGCACCATTTAAAAAAAACAGTTAACAAACACACTTCACTCAAAACATTTAGGAAAAAAAATAGTTCTCCATCTTTAACAGAGCATGATATTTCTTTATAATCCCATACATTTTCAAATTCTTTAATCCTTCATATTTTTATAAAACTGAAAATCAAACTTAATTCTTACTTTAAAGACTCTTTAATTACAATTTTTACATCCCGACCAATTTCACCTTCTTTTCTTTCCTTTCTCGTCAAGTAAATAGCCATTTTTTCTTATCCAATAACAATGTTAATAAGTTGTCCTTTCTTTCTCTTTTTCTTTCCAAACCAAAAACGAAACCAACCGATCCGAACAGGCGTTTAATGAGGAATCTATATCTCTGATCACGCCGGTATTGACCTTCGACGGAAGTAATGGCATTGGGAATACTAGATGAGATGCGTATGATATGAGGTAAAAAAAAATACCATAAATACTGTTGTGTTTCTCACAGAAACCAATCGCTCCGTGTCTTAAGACATCAATGTGTCGCCACGAGCCGCAGGGTTTAATATGGATTGGTGTGTTTTTTACTCTCATAGAAATACACCCCATTGACCTGCATTATACGAGCAACGGTTGAGTTAAAAATCTTCATTTGTGTTCTACTGAAGGAACAAACACACCGACATCTGATGCCCTGCATAGGGGTAAGCAGATAAACATCACATTCTCATTTTTGGGTGAACTATCCCTTTAAGTCTCAAAAATAAACTTTTAGGCCTGTAACAGTTTACAAAACAGTGAAAAATGGTTTTCCTCTGTACATGAGAGAGAGAGAGAGAGAGAGAGAGATCATGAAATATTCGTTGATTTTAACCGTTTCCTTAGCGCAAGGGTAAACTGGTAAAATGTGGCTATAGCTAAGCTTTGTGAACTATTAAAAATAGGCAGCTGTAATTATGATATAGCACGTTTATTTGACAGTGTTGGGAACAACCGACATGGATGTTTAAGTTATTTCAACTTTAATTATGTTAAAATGACTTACATCTTGTATAATTAAAAAAAATGTTTAACATTTCTTAACTTATTTTGATGAGTTAAAGCAATGTAAAAACATATGTTGTCATAACTTATTGAACATATAATTTTTACAATGTAGTTACTGATTACATCTTCAATAGTGTAATTAGATTATTGTACAAATTACTCTCTCCAAAAAGTATTTAATTACTTATTACTAAATACTTTCTAAATCCTACGTCAACCTCGACTATTTGTGTGATTCAATGACAGACATGAAACTGCTCTTTTAATATAAATACATAATATAAAACAACATCAATTATTCTTATTAATTGGCCAAAGTTTTACAAATGTGCGAAGGATACCTTAAAACATGCATTTTTAAGTTAGACTTCACATAACTATATAACTATCTCTGCCCAAGTAAGCAGTGCTTCGCCTGTGCTTCCCCATAATATAGTCCCAAGTCAATATCTGCCTTGGAAATTGCCTAGTCTTAAAGGGTTAGTTCACCCAAAAATGAAAATTATTTCATTAATTCCTCTCCCTCATGTCGTTGGACACCCGAAAGACCTTCGTTCATCTTCAGAACACAAATGAAGATATTTTTGTTGAAAGCTGATGGCTGAGAAAGGCTTCAGAAAGGCCTCCATTAGCATTCAGTACATTCCCAATGATCCACTCACAAGACCCATAAAGGCACTAAAGACGGCGTTACAAAGTCCATCTCACTACAGTGGCTGTACAATAATTTTACAATGCGACGAAAATAGTTATTGTACACACAAAAATCAAAATAACGACTTTATCCACCAAGTTATTGACGTGAACTCGACGCATGCGCGAGAATATGACGCAGCTCCGCCGTTCAGATGCATGACCCGGAAGAGGAGAGATTTTTTTTTTTTATTTGGAACCTTTAAATGGTTCTATATACACAAAATTGGTGCTATTTGGCACTAAAAGTGGTTCTTGGCTTGTAATAACCACTTTTGGTGCCAAATAGCAGCATATATTTAAAGGTGCTCTATAGCACTTTTGTCAAATGGTGCTATGTAGAAGTTGAACCCATAAGGGGTGCCATATCGCATTTTATTTCTTCCTCAATAATGGTGCTAAACGGCACCAAAAGTAGTTCTTTGGTGTGTAAAGAACCTTTAAAGGGGCTTGAAAGGTTCTTTATACGGCAGTGGTGCTATATAGCACCTTTATCACCCCAAAGAACCGCTGAAGAACCATACAGGGGCTTAACAGGTTCTGTATATGGTAACGGTGCTATATAATACTTCAGTCATCCCAAAGAACTGCTGAAGAACCGCTGAAGAACCAAGATTTGGTGCTGTATCAATCATCAATCAATCAACTTTATTTATATAGCGCTTTTACAATCATGATTGTGTCAAAGCAGCTTCACAGTGTCAAACAGGATAATATTGCAACAAAATTAGATTTGGCTGTACAGTCGTACTGGAGAAAACAGTGATGTTATCAGCTTAGTTTAATTTATCATATAGCAACAATGTTGGCAGATCAGTATTTAAGTTTATAGAATTAAATAAGACCTAATTCATACATTTTATTTGTATAATAAGTTGAATAACTTTAATCATATTTTTAGTGTCCCCAACTGAGCAAGCCAAGCCAAAGGCGACAGTGGTAAAGGAACCAAAACTCCATCAGGGCATGATGGAGAAAAATAAACCTTGGGAGAAACCAGACTCAGTCGGTACAGCACTTAAAGTGGTTCCCCTATGATTACAAGCCAAAGAACCACTTTTAGTACTATATAGCACCGTTTTTTTGTTGTTGTTTTTTAGAGTGTAGAAGTATAGTTGAGGATACTCCAAAGAACCTTTTATGCTAAAAAAATAACCCTTTTGGCACTTGAAAGAGGTTCTTTATAAAATATAGCAATGTATTGCAAAAAATGCATTTTTTATTTAGTATTGTTGTCTTGTTTCTAGTCTAAATATCTTATACATTAAGAAACAATTACTAGACAAGTAAAAAATTATTGTCTTGTTTTGGGAAAAAATAACAAAAAATTAAGAGAGTTTTTGCTTAAAAATAAGCAAAATTATCTGCCATTGGGGTTAGTAAAATAATAGTTTTAAGATTATTTTACTTAGCCCATGCACTGGCAGATAATGTTGATTATTTTAAGCAAAAACTCTCTTAATTTTTTGTTATTTTTTCCAGTAAATAATTCTTGTTTTAAGAATTTTTAGACGTTTGGACTAGAAACAAGACCAAGTTTTACTTGGCTACGCATCCCTTGCATTAACATATTTGTAATAGAATACGAACTGTGAAATATGAGCAACATATTTGTTATTGCAACGTTTCATGTATGTATGCATGGTAAATATTTGCAGTGCATCCATCAGGTGTGGCCAAACAATTACTCTGAATCAGTGTTAATGTCAGTTTAGACCAAATAAACCGTACTTCTAGTGTACTACTGATTCACATCGGATGCTCTGACCTCTGAAGCAACTCTAGTGCTGATATATTAGATATTCAGTCCCACCCAACAGGATCGACTTTATCAGATCTAACATGTTTTCTCTTGAGTATTGTTGTTTAGATTACAAGTAAATAAGCAATATCTGCTTTCTCATTCAGGTAAAATTGTGGTATGCACGGTGGACATGTCGAGACTTATTTATGGCGTTAAGCTTAAACCCTCATGAATATTTTAGAGTATAAAAGGGGGTGAAGTGGGAAGGGGACGAGGGAGATGATCATTACACGGGGGGTTAAAAGGAGAGCAGAAGTCGTACCCCTTCAATAAGCCGGAGCACAAGCGCGAAGATGTCCAAACCCATCTGTCTGGCGTTTGCCTTGCTGATTCTGACCACAATTTTGTGCGACAACTCAGGTAATTTCTGGAACAGTGCATTCGTTTTCACATGAATATTAAACCTATAAGGGAATTTTTTAACATTGCACTCTCAGAAAAAAAGTGCTGTCACTGGGGCGGTACTCTAAGGTTCAAACCTGAAAAGGTAGTAATATGTACCTTTAAGTTACTATAATTCGCACTCTTTAAAGTACTGATATGTACCTTTTAATGTACTAATATGTATAGGGGTGAGTAAGGTACAAAGATGTACCTTTTCACTTTTGTACCGCCCCAGTGGCAGCACTGTACCTTTTTTTAAGAGTGTACATTTCGAGTTGCATCTCTAATGCAATCATAAAGCATATGATGTGGTGGTTTCTCAGTGTTTATCCTTCCTAATGTCACCTCATGTCTCCACGCAGTCTTTTCAAAGAGGGGATCCTGGAGAAAATATGACGTTTGTGGCTGCAGATGTAAGAAATACGTCTTTTAGCATTAATAATCGACCACAAAAGGATTTCATTTTTTTTAATGCAATATTCAAATCTCTCTTTTTAGTTCATAATAATGGTCTGCAGTGTAAACGGAAACTCAATACTAAAGCCCTGAAGGAGCTCAGTGTTGTCGAGTGTATTTGCAACAACCCCCAAATAAGTAAGTTAAACATTATGATAATTGCAGTTATGTGAAATATAACCTTTAATCATTATAGAAAATATGTATGTTTTCTTTTGTGTTTTTTTTTTTACACAGATTTAAACAAAGCCTACAGGAAAATGTTTTGGCAGATGTGCAGCTCAAATCCTCAAACTCCTTTGTGATCTGATGGAAGTTGGCAGCTTTATAAAGTGCCTCAGTATGATTTGTCTCATATCTATACCCAACATGTACATTTAAAGTCACTATGATGAATTTACTTCAGTATAATCACGAACAATGCTACAAGTGTGATCTTTTTGAGTGAATCGTAAAACAAGGCAATAAAAGGATGTAAACTGTTAAACCGTGTTTTCCTGTTATCGGTGTGTGTTTGTTATGACAACAATGAGACATCATTTCTTCTGTATCTCCACTGCTCATCTTTGTTTACAGCAGCTTTTATACCAATACGGGTTTCTTGGGCCAGATTTAGACTTAATTAGACTCTTTTTAGACTCTTATTTGAAGAATTATGCATGTTCTGGCAAGCTCTTGTCCCACTCAGGTTCAGCTATGTTTGGACCCAAAACCACATTTTTTACTGAATCTGTAAAGCAAATCTCATGAGCTATAAGCTATAAGATCTTTCTTTCCTCTTTGTGAGGCTAAAATTTCCCTCAGCATCGCAGAATCTGATATCAGTTTTCATGACTGCGAAGATTTCTTGGAATCCATGGAAGCAAAAATGCACCAATGACACACAAATATTAGTCCTATGAGAGTGTGAATTTTTATTGTTTATTTAATACTTTGGTTCAAAAGTCTTGTTTTTATTTATTATTTATATTACTACATTACTACGGAGCTCCTAAATGGACTTAAGGAAGAAGAAAAAAAAATTGTCAATGCTTTTTTGTTCTCTCGCAAATGTTTTGCGTTCTCCGGTTCACTTTGTGTTCTGGCAAGAAACTTTGCATTCACTTGCAAAGAGCTCAAAAGCTTTCGCAAACGCAAATTATAAACACAAAATGTTTCAGGGAGAATGCAAAAGCATTGAGAAATAATTTTCCTCCATCTCATATTTTTTTCCTACACCTTGTCCCATTAGGGCTGTGTATAGCCTGCATTACTGTTTATTTGTTTCTTTAGAAGTGTATTTTGAAAAAGTTATATAATGCTATTATTTATTCATCATCATTTACATTTTTTACCTGCTGTTATGAATATACTCATTAAATTAGACACATTTGATTATCAAACTGCATTTAATACTCATATCATTGTCTGTGCTTTTGTGTTTTGATCACCTAAAATATAATGATCATTAAAATTGATGAATCATAACATTGTAGTGTTCAATGAATAATGTGTATGAGTATCTATAGTTTTGTTTAAACTCTTAGTCAATTTCTTGATAATCAGAGCACATTTAGGCATACTAATAGCCTGGTCACTGCACAAAGTGGAAGAAAAAGAAAGCAAACCAATAGATTAGGGCTGCAAATCGATTTTATTTTCAAAATGCATCATCAATCTATCTCTTTTAAAACGTGTTTTTGTCTCTCATTCACTGTCCAAGTCACAATCTTGGCTACACTATCAACCAGAATCAACATTGGCTTTTCTGAGATCTGAGGGATTTGAAATGTTGTGAAAGCGACGCAGAGATTATGATGGGTTATTACTCAACAGGTGAGTAAGGTAGTAACAGAGTTCACTGTAAAGCATTATCTATTGTGAAGATCATTACATTGTGGTTGTTGTGGCGCTGGAATTTATTTTCAAGGAAGTACTGTGTCTATTAAAGGGTTACTTCAGTGATTTAGCATATGGCTTTGTAACAGTAGAAACCCTGGAGTATATTCGAATGATCGTGGTTATAAACCAAACTATAAACAAACTAATCGATTTTATAAGCAGTGGGAAAATTACAAAGTTATGAGAGAGCCATATTTATCCACACAGTCATGCAGAGCCAAAGCACAACCTAAACAATGTTCTTCTGCAAAATGCATGCCATTTTTTATTTATCAAAAGTTACCTTTAATAACAGATTTATCTGATGAATTTGCAGTATTTTTGTGTTATTTAGGGTGTGTTAGTATTGCTTATCAGAACTGGCTTTTAACTCTTTACCCGCCACCGTTTAAAAAAAAAAAAAAAAGTCACCAGCCATCAATTTTGACAATTTTCACAAAAATGCAATAGCCCATAGAATATTTAGTTTAATGAATAGCTGAGCATGCAATATATCAAAATAAAGAACTGACCCTTTTCTTTTAAAGAAAAATGTTTTAAATAGCTTCATGCATTTCTTGAATATGGGTAAGTTTCATAAAAAAAGCAACATTTTAAACAAAAAGCTGAGAAAATCACGTTTTTGTGAAAGACTGTATCAAGATCAGATTCAGAGATGATCAAACACAGATGGAGTCGATCGAGTCCATCAACACCTCTAATGCTTCAGTCCTGTAGCTCGTCCTGCGTCCACACGTCATTCACTACCATTGGATAGTTTTGATTTAAATGATGTTTAATGTTGATGATCACGTTATTTATATGCATATGATTACATTCGATCACTTGTTTTACTCCATCTTCATTCAGAAGATGCGTAATAGCGCCCCCTAGCGCCTGATAGTGAAAACATGGAAAAATCTGTTTTTGGCCGGGAAGCATTTTCTCACAAATAACGGAAAATTCTGTGTTTGGAAAGAGTTAAAGGGAATGGGAGATGAGACTCTGAATGGTTTATTGCATGTTACGGCCAAAACACACCAATCAATACGACTCAATACGAGATGAGGTACAAAAATGTTGGACCACGACGACCATTTTTACCGTTGTTAAACTAGCGGCATGCGCTTCAGACCATGAGCTCAGATCATTAAAATAGGGATCATGGTTTACTCTGAATTCAAGATTGTATGAGTAGTAAAACGGGTTATGTTATGATTTGTAAAAAACAGCATACAATACCTTTTTGTAATAGTATTGCAACATTAAATTGGCACAGGTATTGCTTTCACTATGGCGAGATCAGCATCCCCCTGCACCTGAGAGTGGTACAGTCCCAACCTGACCCAGGATGGCAAGTGGAGCACTGGACTTTGTGAATGTGGGGGGTTTATGGATGATGGTGAGTGTCTATTCACTTTACTAATGGCCATGCAAATTAAAATACATCATCTCACACTAACTGCATTCTGCTTAAAATTACTTAAAACATCTGTTTGTGTGTATGTGTGGTGCATGTGCCTTTAATTGTTTTTAAGGCAGGAGGATCCTCATGTCTACCCTTGTTGGACCGTCTCAGATGTGGCCATGCGTGCAGCTGTAACAGAACGTTACGGCATTGAGGTGAAATGAAATCACTCGTGCAATGACGTTAAAAGAGGGTAAACGACATCTCAGGTGTTCAAAAACTGTGACAAGAAACAAAAACAGCCTTCAGTTATGTTCTTATATTATTAGTATGATAGTGGCACTATTATATTGCACCAAGTATCTGTTTGGAAGTCTATATCATTCTCCACGCATTATTCAAAGTCAACATGTGATTTACAATGCTTATGCAAGCAAAAGACTTACACAAACAGGCACCCACACACACACAAACACACAAACATCCACGCACATGACCCGATGCCCACACATATTACATTCCACCCTTATGAGCCTCTTCCAAAACCAAGTGAATTGGCTGCGATAAGCATCTTTTTTTCAACACGAAACTAACTGAAAGCTCTTCTGGAAACAAACACCCACAACACAAACCAGTGCGCCGTGACTGCATGTGGCATGAGAAGTCTGCTTGTTGCAGAAACAAAGAGCTTGGTCATATCAGAGTCATCAAGTCATGATCTTAAGACATGATTACTTTAAGACAAACTGCAGATAATGAAGGATTTTTGTATCGGACGATCAGACAAAAGTGCTTTTGAATCAGCTCTGAAATTCACCGCATCATGTCGACAGATGAGGCTGTTAAAATGACACTGTTACGATAGTTTGATTATTATAAGTATATTTGAGACTATAATGGATCTGGCTATGTGAGACTATAGTTGGAATTAATCACTTTTCTTTGCATGACACATGGGCATTACAGTACAAAGTTGCGAGTTTAACGTATGTACAAAATGTAAAAATCACATTAAACCGGTTCGCGATTAAAGCAGCGTTTCCAACCCATTTGTCCAAGAGAATAAAATTGTCACTTCCTGTAAAATGGAAGTTGCTGCAATCGGGGAAGCCACTGTGGCTCTTTTCTCTCCATCATAAATGACTCTCAGACATCATCAGAAAAACATCTCAGACGGCAGACCAAACGCAATAAACATGTTCATGTTCTCTTGTGTTCAAAGGCTGATCTTTGAGCCAAATCATTCTGATGACAGACTTTGGCTCAGGTTTCAAGGTGATCAAACCAACATTTGAGATGCTGTATTGCGATTGGTCCGCTGGTTAGCCAATCACATCCACTGTTGAGGCAAAGGTACAAGAGTTTTTTTGTTGGGCAATGAGGAATTTATTCATTAAATGTGTTTCCTTTGTAAGTTATGCACATGTCTTCTTGTCCTATAAAAAATTATCCAACTCAGTTAAACCTTTTTATGAAATGATGAACATTTTTTATGCGATCCCAAAATGTCCATAGAAACTTGGAAAAAGCTACAGCATTAATTTAGGCCCCGTCCACACGAAGTCAGCGCTTTCCCAATCCGATCTCTTTTTTTTTCCTCGTTTCAAGAAATATCTGGGTCCACACGAGATTACCGAAACTGACTAAAAACGATGTAGTTTGCATGCCAGGCCAGTGTGTGGTGCTGTAATTCTGCCACAGAAATACACTAAAAACGGAGAAGAAGAGTTGTGGCTAGAAGGGGTATAGCAGTGGTCGGAGGTGAGGCAAAATCTCACAATAAAATACTTAACTACTTTGCTACTTAACAGATGTGATTTATTAACGCCTCCACCTACCCCAACACAGAACATACCCTTACAATAATGCAGATACCGTTATTAAATGACGCAATATTGATGTGCGCATGCCCAGTGCCCCGTAGTTGTACACTTTCACCGTGCTGGACGTAGTGTGATGACATCACCGTTTCAGAAAATATACGGATTCGCTGTACACACGAAAAGAGAAGATGATCGTTTTCAGATTTATCCACTTTGGGACCCGGTTTCAGAAAATATCGGATTCATGCTTCTAAAACGCCGGATCCGTGTGGACGAAACGCTGATACGGTACAAAATGTATACGTATACAGCTAAACGCGTCTGGAAGGGGCCTTAATGTGTCACTGAACGGAAGAGGGGCTGTTGGGAGCATAAACGTCACATGCTTTTGACTTTCCCGGAAAAAACATCCCCAGTCCTTCACATAACAATATATCAGTCTGGAAGTCAAGGAATGTCTTTTTGGACCCACTCAGATGAATATATATATATATATTCAGAACAAAATACTAAAAAATTACAGGTTTGGAACAGCATAAGAAGAAATGATGAATGACAGACTTTTCATTTTTGGATGAACTATCATTTTAAGATGAGAAAATAATAGAAAATAAAAGAAGAAAAGTGGAAGGATTTGTATGCACGATTGAGGATATCCGAAAGCAAAAATAATAAAGCTGCTTTATTTCATTTGAATTCAAGTTCATAATTAGGGAAATCTCAAGATACTGTGTATAAGGGCTGTGCAATATATCTAAATTATTGAAATATCGCAACTGTACATATCGGGATATGCATATCTTAATGGCACGCAATATCTGAATGATTTTAATAGGCTACTTCAACACTGTGAAAAGTGTAAGTTTTAGGTCAACGCATATAGCAGAGAACAGACTGGGCACACGACTGCTATTACTTATGGGACTTGCTTGACAATAACTTTTATACTAATACAAGTTAAACTAAAGTTATAATTATAAGAAATAATTTGCGAAAAACAACTCCTTGCAGTCTTGCGCGGTCTGACACACACTAAACCGTGCGCACAAGCCACTTCTCAGAAAGCATGTGATCCCTTCAGTTCTGTTTCGTGAGTTGTTACACACTCAAACTACCAAATATATAATTTTTTAACATACATTTTTGCACAAAAAAAACACAGCTGGTCACTTTCAAAAGTTGTAGCAAAGTTTTTTTTTTCCCAGAGAGAATGTAAAACGCAAATGGTATCATTGTGTTTTTACATTTTTAAAAAATTATCATTTTTCTTCAATATCGCACAGCCCTACTGTGAATGACTGCTAGAGTAATAAGCTGTATTTTAGTTCAACACTAGAGTGGTTTGCATGTGTTATTTATAAGATTATGTTACACAAAACTGACAAGAGTTCAGGCTGAGGTAACTCATTGGATCTGAAAGGGCTATATGCCAAAGCAGTATTCACTTTCAGGAAGTTAAGGTGACTGGCATAATTTCAAATCTCTCTCTCTCTCTCTCTCTCTCTCTCTCTCTCTCTCTCTCTCTCTCTCTCTCTCTCTCTCTCTCTCTCTCTCTCTCTTTCTCTGTTCTGCCACGAAATGTGGGGATATCTGAATATGTTGGGAGGTTGAAAGAAGTCTGCTCTCTTTCAGAACTCCTGAACTTGGTTCTTTTAACAATCTTAACATGAGCGCGTTAAAGGGACTTCCAGAGACTAAGTGGAATGATCTTGTTGAGTCTGGCATGTCTCCAAAAGGTAGTTGGAGGTCGTTATATAAGAAACCAATTGAAAAAAGGAATGGAGATCCACAGTCCCTGACAAAAGTCTTGTCGCTTGTGTACAAATTGACATAAAGTGGCGCTGAAATATTTTTCTAATCAAGATTTTTTTACAAGAAATGGCTCATTTTAATCCCACCAGCTTTTATGATAATGTTTCAGTGAAAAAACTAAACTTTCAAAAAGTATTCTAATATTCACAGCTTGGTAAAGCCCATTGAGTCAATTTTTGCAAAGACATAAGTGTTGTCACCTTGTCATATGAGCTTCAACTGTGACTAATAATGGATCAATTAGGTCTCAGGTGTGTATAAAAAGAACCCCAGTAAGCTAGACCTTCACATCAACTGCAACTAGACCTCTGCAAACATGCCTAAGATTCACCCTGAGACTAAAGTTTTGATTATCAAGAGGCTGAAGACCAGATCCACTGCTGATGTGGCAGACACGTCAAATTTGTCTCAGCGTCAAGTACAGAGGATAAAAAAAAGATTTGAAGAGACTGGAGACGTTTTTTACAAGCCCAGGTCAGACCCCACAAGACAACTGCTCGAGAGGACCGTTTGTTGGCTCGAAAATCCAAGGTCAGCCCATTTTCCACTGCAGCAGAGCTCCACGAGACCTGGTCACCTGAAGTCCCTGTGTCAACAAGAACAGTTTGTCGGATTCTGTCTCGAAATGGCCTCCATGGTCGAATCAGTGCCCAGAAGCCAGCACTAAACAAAAGACAATTGAAAAACCGTGTGGCATTTGCCAAGGCCCACAGCCTGCTAAAAGGATGGACGCTGGAAAAGTGGCAGAAGGTGGATTTTTCAGATGAATCTTCTGTTGAATTACACCACAGTCGCCGCAAATATTGCAGGAGACCTACTGGAGCCCACATGGATCCGAGATTCACCCAGAAAACAGTGATGTTTGGTGGCGGAAAAATCATGGTCTGCGGTTACATCCAGTATGGGGGTGTGCGAGAAATCTGCAGGGTGGAAGGCAACATCAATAGTCTAAAATACCGAGAAATCTTAGCTACCTCTTATATTCCCAACCATAAAAGAGGCCAAATTCTGCAGCAGGACGGTGCTCCATCGCATACTTCCATCTCCACATCAAAGTTCCTCAAGGCGAAGAAGATGAAGATGCTCCAGGATTGGCCAGCCCAGTCACCAGACATGAACATCATTGAGCATATGTGGGGTAGGATGAAAGAGGACGCATGGAAGACGAAACCAAAGAATATTGATGAACTCTGGGAGGCATGCAAGACTGCTTTCTTAGCTATTCCTGATGACTTCATCAATAAATTGTATGAATCCTTGCCAAACCGCATGGATGCAGTCCTTCAAGCTCATGGAAGTCATACAAGATATTAAATTTGGATCTCACAGCACCACAACTTAATTTGCTGACATATTTTTGTATTTGCAGTAAATTTGTTCAATTTCTGTATAGGCGACAAAACTTTTGTCTTGCCAAAATTTGACCTTTCTGTCTTGATTAAATGATATTTTTTCTGTGAACATTATATATTTCAGTGCATTAAACATCATTTGGGAGGGTTTTAGCTTTTCATAAGAGCTATTTCTAACACCAATTGATTAATTAAAAGTCAGTTTAATATCAGGTATTTCTACAAAATAGGTAAGCGACAAGACTTTTGTCAGGGACTGTACAATGGCGAATCTCACATTGGATAGTTGCAACAAATAGATATGGGGCACGTTTGAATCCTTTGCAAGGGGAAGCGTGTCCTTTTTGTGGGGTTTCAGAAACAGTATCTCATATTTTTATTGGATGTTAAGAATGCTAAATTACATTCTTGGTGTGTTGGGAGAATTGAGTAATAGATTTGGTTTTCCCTTAACAAATGGTCTTTTAGTGTTTGGACCTAAATATAGTGCCTCAAACAGGAAGAAAATATTGGTAAATCATTTCTTGTTTGGTAAGGCTAAAATGGCAATTTGGCTGACAAGGAAGAATAAAATACTTCTCAGTGGAGGAATTGATCCCTTACATATGTTCAAAGCTTTGGTAAAAAGTAGGTTAATTTTGCAGTATACATTTTATGAATGAATAAATAAGACTAAGTGTTTTTTCTCTTTTTGGGGTACTGAAGGTATTTTATGTGAGCCAAGTAAAGAAAGTGGTTATGTTGTATTGTTATAGCTGAAAAATATTTGACGTGCTTATATAGCTTATTTTAGGTATACATTTTAGTTTTTTAGTAGTTGTTTTTTTTTGGGGGGGGGGGGTGTAATGTAATTGTTTTATAATGTTTGTAAACAAAAGAGGTATATAAGTCAAAAGTGTCTCTTTCTCTCTCTCTCTCTCTCTCTCTCTCTCTCTCTCTCTCTCTCTCTCTCTCTCTCTCTCTCTCTCTCTCTCTCTCTCTCTCTCTGTTTTTCTGGCCGTTGTCAGATCTGGCGTGAGATTAGGGACGGGCAGTAAACCCATTACTCAGCACCACTGGATCTGAAGTGCATCACATCTAGTTCTCTGATGAATAAGCTATTACTCTGCAATTCAAAGGATTGATCTCAGAACATAATATAAATAGTTACTAAACTGCTTAATATTTCAGTTCAGCCATCAAACCATGAAGATGAGCTTGCGTATTTCAGAAAATAAAAGTGAGGTGATGTGGGTTTGGTATGGGTGGAAAAACTGAAAGATGAGCTGAGCTTTTAATACTATAACAAGTCTGACCGGCTCAGTTCAATTACGCTAAGCAAATTGCTCATAATTGCCCTTTTTTAATTTTCCCCATTGCCAAGAATTTTATGATAGTATCAGCAGGAAAGATACTATCAGACTACATTGATCAGGTATAACATTATGACAGGTAAAGTGAATAACACTGATTATCTCTTCATCACGGCTCCTGTTAGTGGGTGGTATATATTAGGCAGCAAGTGAACATTTTGTCCTCAAAGTTGATGTGTTAGAAGCAGGAAAAATGGGCTAGAGTAAGGATTTGAGCGAGTTTGACAAGGGCCAAATTGTGATGGCTAGACGACTGGGTCAGAGCATCTCCAAAACTGCAGCTCTTGTGGGCTGTTCCCGGTCTGCAGTGGTCAGTATCTATCAAAAGTGCTCCAAGGAAGGAACAGTGGAGAACCGGCCACAGGGTCATGGGCGGCCAAGGCTCATTGATGCACGTGGGGAGCGAAGGCTGGCCCGTGTGGTACGATCAAACAAATGTTTTCACAGCAACAGGAGGACCAACACAATTATAGGAAGGTGGACATGAAACAAATAAATTAAATAAAATGTGTGACTATTGAATAGTATAAAATATAAATATATAAATATAAAAATTATACGGCTATCGGTCAATATTTAAGTGTATAAATGTGTAACTGTAACATTCATCTAGTGTTGGGAATCGAAAATCAATTCCGATTCTGGAATCAGATCAAAGATTAAGAGTCAAATACTTGTTATAAAATAAACATTTAGATTTCTGGGTACATTTTTGTCACCTAGGCAATCTGCCACACATCTTATCTGCCACCAGGACCTTACGTGATAATCTAAACATCAGTTTACAAGATGAACCGCAGGAAGTGCTCAAAAGTGTGGCAACCCTTTATAAAGCCCAAAGACAAAAGCTTAGAGTAATTACTGTAATTATCTAATAAGCAAGGTGTCACAACCAACATGTCTAAGCATCTGTGGTTGGTTCACCACGTCAAAATAAAAGAATGCACAGCAATTGATTCATTGTGCATACCAAGTGCCGAGTGACCTTCATTAGCCGGCACTAGTATGCCGAAAACGCCACAAAATGTTGCGTGTGAGACACCATTCTCCCTCGCTTCAAAAGGAAAGCTCACACAAGAAAAAATTGAGAAATGACACAGGTTGATCACAGCATTCATAGTCAAAGCGTTGCACCCCTTTTCTTGTTACATTATATATTAAGGTGATTTTTTTAAAGCACGTTTAGTTGCAACCAAGAGTTGTATATTTTAATTTAACTAAAATTTGCGTTTTTTTGTACGTGTGTAGCTGAGCAGCTCAGTTCTTATAGTGATGTTTTTTGTTTGTTATTTGAGCTGAAACTACATTGGAAACATTGGAATCGAAACTGGGAATCGATTAGAATCGGAATTGATCAGTGAAGTCGGAATTGGAATCGAAATCGATAAGTGAAATCGGAATTGGAATCGGAATAAATAAGTGAAATCGAATTCACTTGGAATTCGAAATCGGAATCAATAAGTGAAATCAGAATTGGAATCGGAATAAATAAGTGAAATCGAATTCACTTGGAATTCGGAATCGGAATCAATAAGTGAAATCAGAATTGGAATCGGAATCAATAAGTGAAATCGAATTCACTTGGAATTCGGAATCGGAATCAATAAGTGAAATCAGAATTGGAATCGGAATCAATAAGTGAAATCAGAATTGGAATCGGAATAAATAAGTGAAATCGAATTCACTTGGAATTCGGAATCGGAATCAATAAGTGAAATCAGAATTGGAATCGGAATCAATAAGTGAAATCGAATTCACTTGGAATTCGGAATCGGAATCAATAAGTGAAATCAGAATTGGAATCGGAATCAATAAGTGAAATCAGAATTGGAATCGGAATAAATAAGTAAAATCAGAATTGGCATCGGAATCAATACGTGAAATCAGAATTGGCATCGGAATCAGAATCAATAAGTGAAATCAGAATCTGAATCAATAAGTGAAATCAGAATTGGAATCGGAATCAATAAGTGAAATCAGAATTGGAATCGGAATCGATAAGTGAAATCAGAATTGGAATCGGAATCAATAAGTGAATTCAGAATCAGAATTGGAATCAGAATCAATAAGTGAATTCAGAATCAGAATCAGAATTGGAATCGATAAGTGAAATCAGAATCAGAATTGGAATCGGAATCGATAAGTGAATTCAGAATCAGAATCAGAATTGGAATCGATAAGTGAAATCAGAATCAGAATTGGAATCAGAATCGATAAGTGAATTCAGAATCAGAATCAGAATTGGAATCGATAAGTGAAATCAGAATCAGAATTGGAATCGGAATCGATAAGTGAATTCAGAATCAGAATTGGAATCGGAATCAATAAGTGAAATCAGAATCAGAATTGGAATCGGAATCAATAAGTGAAATCAGAATCAGAATTGGAATCGGAATCGATAAGTGAATTCAGAATCAGAATTGGAATCGGAATCGATAAGTGAAATCAGAATCAGAATTGGAATCGGAATCGATAAGTGAAATCAGAATTGGAATCGGAATCAATAAGTGAATTCAGAATCAGAATTGGAATCGGAATCAATAAGTGAATTCAGAATCAGATTTGGAATCGGAATCGATAAGTGAAATCAGAATTGGAATCGGAATCAATAAGTGAATTCAGAATCAGAATTGGAATCGGAATCGATAAGTGAATTCAGAATCAGAATTGGAATCGGAATCGATAAGTGAATTCAGAATCAGAATTGGAATCGGAATCGATAAGTGTCCTGTTTTTAGGAGGGTATGGACACTTTACTGTAAAAAAGTCTCCAACTGAAAAAAGTATAGTGACTGATCACATCAACATTTTTCAGTTGGCCGAATTCAATTTCTGTGAATTAAATTGCATCAATTCACAGAATTAAAATTCGGCAAACTGAATAATCACTATAATTTTTTCAATTGGAGCCTTTTTTTTCTTTCATTTTTTACAGTAGTGTTCATACCCCCCTAAAAACAGGCAAGGTATTATCTCAGAGCAAAGCGAACTGCTTATCCTTTATTTTAAAGACATTGTAACACACACTTAAACATCATTAAATTGTTTCTGTTTTTTTACAGATACATGTGGTGTGTATGTGCTGATAACTGGTCTGTCCAGTTGTTATAATGGATTAAGCAGAAAAAACAAGTCACTTAGTTATGTCTATTCACACATTTCCTTTTGGCAACCAGTAGCTTTTATCATATTGCTCATTTTTGCCCTTTTTATACATTGATGCAGCCAGCAATCCAAAGATGCCTAGAAAGTCATTCTGGGTTGGGCTTGGCACTCGTTTACAGATCAACAATAGACCCGTCATCCTCTAGTGAAACTATGCCCCCGTTAAAGACACATGATGATGGATTTTCAGGTCGACGGTCACGGGCGTTACGAATAACCTGACCGGTGACTTTGGGGAAGATGCACGCCTCCTAAAGGTGTTAAAGTCTTAACAGTTGATCTCCATCACTTCGCCTCTTCGAGTGTGTGTGAACACAAGTCTTTCCGTCGCCTCTAGCCTCAGGTAAGAACAGCTTTTGAGATCATTACATTTTAGTTTGATGTTCTCCAGACACCAGAAGAGATTAAATGTATCCTTTGAGACAAATAGCTATTGCTGATGATCTCACATTTGTCTTTTAAACTTTTAAAAATGTGTCTTTATTTGACTTTGTGTGATATATTGAACACTTGTTGCCATGATAGGATTGTAGATTGTCTATTAGTGATATATCCATCACTTCGCCTCTTCGAGTGTGAGTGAATACAATGTTGAAAATTGTTACGTAATCATTACATGACACATTTTAGGTAACATAATCAGACTACTTTTTTAGCCTTTACTAGTTTATCACATAGATTTCAATAGGATAATCTTCTACTAGAGTGATATAAAAGTACAAAGAGAATAAAAAAAATTAAAAAAACATTTTATATAAATGCATAAAGCGGGGTTTGTAAAGGAACTGCAGGGAGTTCAGATGTTGATGGAAAGGTTAAAATTATTAAAATCACAAAAATGTAAGATTTACACAAAAAAGAAGAAATATTTAATTTGATTTATGAACATACATAAGCAATAGTCTTTTTTAGAAAGGAGAGTTTAAAGGATAGAAAAGAAGAATTGGTGAGAATCAGTATTTACTGCCCTTTCTGTGAACATTAAGTGTTGTAGTTAATAAGAATGTTACTATAATCTGATTATGAATATTTTAAAACATACTAAAATGTCATTGCAAGTATAATTTTTGTAATCTGTGCACTGATTATCTTATTTTTCAAGAATAACCTGTCTTTAAAACTCGACACTTACAATGGCTTAAAGATGATCACCATGTGACATGTTCTCCAGAAATGAGCATTTTTCTGCTGATGCTCATGAAAAATAGACAGTTCTTTATAAATAAATAAAAAGATTCTTTAATGCCATCAATGGTTCCATTAAGAACCTTCAACATCCACGGAATCTTTCCATCACACAAAAGATTCTTCAAAAACATTCTTCACACTGAGAAAATGAACGGGTTCTTTGAAGAACTTTTAAGAGGTTCTTTGAGGAACTAAAAATGGGTCTACTATGACATCATCCAAAACAGGGAGTGTAGAGTCTCTCTCTCACACACACACAGACACACACACACGTTGGTCTATGTGGTTTACAGGGACTCTCCATAGGCGTAATGGTTTTTATACTGTACTAACCGTATTTTCTATCCCCTTACACTGCCCCTGCCCCTAAACCTACCCATCACACACACACACACACACACACACTGCCCCTGCCCCTAAACCTACCCATCACAGGAAACATTCTGCATTTTTACTTTCTCAAAAAACATCATTTAGTATGTTTTTAAGGCCGTTTGAATTATGAGGACATTTGATATGTCCTCATAAACCACATTTATAGTGTAATACCAGTGTAATACCCATGTAGTTATACAAAATTGTGTCCTCATAAACCACATAAACAGGCTCACACTCTTACACACACACATAGACCTACACACATACACACACACATACACTTACACACATACACATACACACACACACACACACACACAAATGATAAATGAATCAGCTATGACTAAATCAGTTTAATCTCACAGCTCATGACAGTAAACTGCCAAATCAAATGTCATTTTTATCTCAGCTTTAATCGACATGCCGTAACTTGAAGAGGAAGTGGCATAAGATAACTCTTATTTTGTGAAAGATGTGTAACAATAAGTGACTTTATGCTTAAAATGTAAAGTGAGAAAATTTGAAATATATGCCAATGGGGTAAGAAAAAAAACTATTTTCCCTTTAAATTAAGGTTGTCTTTCTTTTCCCACTGGCAGAATTATCTTCTTATTTAAAAAATGTTTTACCATAAAATCTCCATAAATCCATAAAATGTTGATCGATTTTTCAGAAAACAACACTTTTAAGTACTTTTGCTTCTTAGATCATGATATAAAAAATATTTTAATATATATGGAAAACAAGACAAACACTGAGGTAGAAAATAGTTGTATTTATGTATTCTCTTGCAGTGTGTGGACTTATGTGTGTGTGTTCTTGTGTGTGTGTGTTGAAGGATTTCGTAATGACTACTCAACAGCCCAGGGCCTTCGTCATGGCACACAACTCCGGCCAGTGGAGCTCTGAAATCTGTGACTGCGGTCAGGACATACCAGAGTGTGAGTCTCTCTCTCTCACACACACACACACCTTTGTTTCTGTGAAATGTGGGGACTCTCCATAGGCGTTATGATTTTTATACTGTACAAACCCTATTTTCTATCCCCCTACACTGCCCCACTAAACCTACCCATCTCACACACACACACACACACACACACACACACACACACACACACACACACACACACACACACACACACACACACACACACACACACACACACACACACACAGACTCTCTCTCTCTCTCACACTCTCTCTCTCACACACACTCTCTCTCTCTCACCCCCCCTCTCTCTCACACACACACGCACTCTCTCTCTCTCTCACTCTCTCTCTCTCTCTCGCTCTCTCTCACACCCCCCCCTCTCTCTCTCTCTCTCTCTCTCTCTCTCTCTCTCTCTCTCACACACACACACACACTCTCACTCTCTCTCTCTCTCTCTCTCTCTCTCTCTCTCACACACACACACACACACACACACTCTCTCTCTCTCTCTCTCTCTCTCTCTCTCTCTCTCTCTCTCTCTCTTTCTCTCTCTCTCACACACATGCACTCTCTCTCTTTCTCTCTCCCCCTCTCTCTCTTTCACACACACACACGCACTCTCTCTCTCTCTCTCTTTCTCTCTCTCTCACATACACACACACACTCTCTCTCTTTCTCTCTCTCTCACACACACGCACTCTTTCTCTTTCTCTCTCCCCCTCTCTCTCTTTCACACACACACACGCACTCTCTCTCTCTCTCTCTCTCTCTCTCTCTCTCTCTCACATACACACACGCACTCTCTCTCTTTCTCTCTCTCTCACACACACGCACTCTCTCTCTTTCTCTCTCCCCCCCTCTCTCTCTTTCACACACACTCTGAGTTTGTTGATTTTGGTGTGTCTATACAGGTGTATTTCCTTAAAGAATATGACTTTGTAACTGTACAATAGCATTACAAATCCAGCCGTGACCTCATCATTGAACATCACTGAAGTATGTGTGTAAAGGGTTCCTCGGAGGAGTGCCAGAATCACTTTAGGGATAATGTGTTTTGCTATAATTACTGTTGACGGTACATTAAGCCTGACATTCTTATTAAACTGGGCATGAAACTGACATTTCAGTATCTTCATCCCAATTATGACATATACGAGTCAAACTGCTTCTCAAACAAAAGAAAAACTGTTGGGCTGGACTTGATTGGATCGTTGGATCATTATCGTTTGCTGTGATCTCATGTCAGACCCTCACACACAGATCAATCATTTATAATAGATATCGCAACTTTTTATTTTTAATTGTCCATTTTGATTTCATGGTGAGGGCTGCCAGTTTAACCATCGTTGACACGTGTTTTAGGTCTTGTCAGTTTAAACATTCAAGCGATTTTGAACCATTTGAGTGCAAGAAGACTCAGGTCTATTTGTGCTTGAACCGACACACACCTGTCTCTGCGAGTATCATTGTAAACACAGTCGCTTAACATGAATAAACAACGGAGAAAGAAAAGACTGTGTGTATCACTATATTGGATCCGTACATTCAGTCTTAAAGTGACAACAACCTAATATTTGTTAATGTAATTGAACAACAAAATACAAAGAGAAAATCACTTTTTGAAGCTTTAACAAAGATGAACTATATTTAATTCATAAAGACAGTGTTTTCACATTTCATTATTCAATTCTCTTAGCCTAACTTCGTCATACTCAAGAGTCAGAATATGAGGCTGATACTGCTCCATTGGGCTGTGATTATGTGATTTGTGTTTTAACGGGACCAGGAAAGAAAATATGGAAAATCTCTATATCTATATGTAAACGATCTTTGCCAATGTTGTAAAAAGATTTTCAGCATACACGGAGTACTGACCAAAAAAATCATCATTTTTGAGAGAAATTGTAAAGGTGAACATATACGAACAAGCTCTCTGTTTAGGATTAGAACTAATTCAACCCAAGCGCTCATGGTGATGTGAATGATTACGTTGCGACACCTCTCTACCTGAATACGGTTAAAGCTACACTGTGTAACTTTTTTAGTTTATTCTTAGCTAAAATCACTTAGTTCTTTCAAAAATATATGTGCTCATTAATGTATATTTACTTCTTTCAAGTAATAAAGTATTCTCGTGAGTTTATAATATGCCATTGAAAACACATACGGGTGAGGGGTTCGGATGGCGGTCGCCATGTTGCCCCTCCATCTTGAAAGTACATTAGCCAAAGAGGGACAAACCCGTAAATTTAAGCTTCGCCTTTCGCATTTTAACACTCAATGGCACTCATTGACGAGGTCGAACTGGAAGCCATGTTAATCTTGGACTAAATCGGCCACCGTAGGAGTTCAAACGAAATCAGAATTGAGAGGAACAGAAACTATTATTCACTGGATGGTCATATACCTTTACTCCGCTAGATGGGGGAAAATATCACACAGTGTAGCTTTAAACTTACCTGAAAAAACTCTTCTTTGTTTATAATTTTCTATGCAGATTCACTTCCTACAAAATTGCCTCAATCATTCTAGAATGGTTCATTCTTTCGATAAAGAGCTGTTCAAGTCATCTGGTGAATTATTTTTGGTTACACTTTATTTCCACTTTAAACATTCTACTAATTATTAGTAACTTTGCAAATTGTCAACTAACTCTCATTAGAGTATTAGTAGACTGTCAGTAGACCGGTGGGTTGTGGTTAGGTGTGAGGGTTCGGGTTAGTAAAATACACTGAATTGTAGTTGTCAAGTTACTTATAGTCAGTAGAATGTCTGTTGGGAGACCAACAAAATAAAGTTTTAGTAAATATTAATCAGACAGTCTACAAATACTCTAAAGACAGTTAGTTGACATGTAGTTGCAAAGTTACTTTTAGTTAGTAGAAAAGTATCAAAAATAAAGTGTTACCTTCTTTTCATTTCGTATACACTCAAAAAAATAACTAATTGGACAAACTCAATTTAATTGAGGGCAGGTTTTCCATCCAATAAATATGTGTAGACCCAACTCATTAAAATCTAATTCATGCAATGAAATGTAATTGAGTTGGTCCAACTCAATTTTGGACAATGTAATTGAGTTGGTTTATCAAATACAGTTTAAATTGTATTTGTATACCCTAAATTTACTCTCATAATGTCGTCCCTTAAAGCATGCTGGGAACTGTAGATCCACTGCCCAGTTAGTTATGTCAACACAAATATTTTATGTAGTATTAACACAAATTAATTAAATAAATGCATGTAGGCATGTAGTAGTGCACAGACAGTGCAAAACATTCAGAGCAAACAGGATATTAAGGGCATGAGGATGTTAATACTCAATATTACGTTTACATTTATTTACATTTGATGCTTTTAAAGGTGCCATGTGTAAAAATTGAGGTAAAAATATCCAAAAAATGACCTACACGCATCAAAAGAATGAGAAGAAATAAGGGCGATGATGTCATTTAAAAAATGTCAAGTTATAGTGCTGCAGAGATATCAACCTTAATGAGCAGTAGCATTACTAGCCCCGGCCCGACAGGTGTCGTAATACCAGTCTCGGCCATGGGAGGCGGTATGCGGGCAACATAACCACCAGCCAACCTGGCGTACTCTAACCTGATGTTAATCGTGTGGAAAGTACAGCCCACTACTTCATTTCAGTTCAGGGAAGAGAGTGGACGGATGGCCGAAGCCCTTGGCCCCTTAAATGTATCTGATATGATAATATAATAAATAGTAAAAGCCATAATAAAAGTCCCCGCGAGCCGTTTAGAATAGGCGTTAGTTTTATTAGTTTATGTTAGTGTTTATGTTCAGTTATACTGGACATTGAGGAGTTTCTTTTTTTTTTTCTGGTTACCATTATTAGGCTGATTGAACACATTTCGACACAATTTAATTTAATTAGGTAAAGTAAACATAATTGAAATGTGTCTTATCTATGAAGCTGGGGCCTGGATCATTTATTGAGTGTGTGCCTGTGTTAAGGCTGTTATATTTAGGCTCTTATACACAAAGTCATTGGATGGAATTCCTCCTCTCAGTTATATTTGAGTTTGTCAAATGAGTTAATTTTGCATTTTAATTAAAAAAATATGCTTGATGTTATTTAAAAGTTTTATGTTTTAAGATAAATGTGTTCACCTAGCATAGTAAACTTAATTAATTTAACAACATTATTAAGAAAACTGCACATGTAAATATTATGTAACAGTGACAAATTCAAAGGGTTTGTATTTACTCAAAGAAATGTTGTCGGCTTTTCTTGAATTTCTTTAGTTATAATTTCTTTAGTTATATTCTTTAGTTATATAACTAAATTTTTATTTGTAAAAATTGCTCAGTATAGTTGTATGCAACCACTTGTAGTAAATTCAACAAGTCCTTTTTTTGTTGTTGACACTAGATGGCACAATCTGCAATGAAATCAACATTGAAAATCATTGTTATTTTTTTTATATATATATATTGAAGTGTTTATTATAAATGATTTACCCATTTGCCCTCATTACCTTTAATCCAGTAATCAACTCTGCTCCTGGGTTTTTTCCGATCTTTGTAAAAATTGCTCAATACAGGTCCTTCTCAAAAATTTGCATATTGTGATAAAGTTCATTATTTTCCATTATGTAATGATAAAAATTAAACTTTCATATATTTTAGATTCATTGCACACCAGCTGAAATATTTCAGGTATTTTATTGTTTTAATACTGATGATTTTGGCATACAGCTCATGAAAACCCAAAATTCCTGTCTCCAAAAGCATATCATGAAAAGGTTCTCTAAACGAGCTATTAACCTAATCATCTGAATCAACTAATTAACTCTAAACACCTGCAAAAGATTCCTGAGGCTTTTAAAAACTCCCAGCCTGGTTCATTACTCAAAACCGCAATCATGGGTAAGACTGCCGACCTGACTGCTGTCCAGAAGGCCATCATTGACACCCTCAAGCGAGAGGGTAAGACACAGAAAGACATTTCTGAACGAATAGGCTGTTCCCATAGTGCTGTATCAAGGCACCTCAGTGGGAAGTCTGTGGGAAGGAAAAAGTGTGGCAAAAAACGCTGCACAACGAGAAGAGGTGACCGGACCCTGAGGAAGATTGTGGAGAAGGACCGATTCCAGACCTTGGGGGACCTGCGGAAGCAGTGGACTGAGTCTGGAGGAGAAACATCCAGAGCCACCGTGCACAGGCGTGGGCAGGAAATGGGCTACAGGTGCCGCATTCCCCAGGTCAAGACACTTTTGGGCTACAGAGAAGCAGCACTGGACTGTTGCTCAGTGGTCCAAAGTACTTTTTTCGGATGAAAGCAAATTTTGCATGTCATTCGGAAATCAAGGTGCCAGAGTCTGGAGGAAGACTGGGGAGAAGGAAATGCCAAAATGCCTGAAGTCCAGTGTCAAGTACCCACAGTCAGTGATGGTCTGGGGTGCCATGTCAGCTGCTGGTGTTGGTCCGCTGTGTTTTATCAAGGGCAGGGTCAATGCAGCTCGCTATCAGGAGATTTTGGAGCACTTCATGCTTCCATCTGCTGAAAAGCTTTATGGAGATGAAGATTTGGTTTTTCAGCACAACCTGGCACCTGCTCACAGTGCCAAAACCACTGGTAAATGGTTTACTGACCATGGTATTACTGTGCTCAATTGGCCTGCCAACTCTCCTGACCTGAACCCCAGAGAGAATCTGTGGGATATTGTGAAGAGAAAGTTGAGAGACACAAGACCCAACACTCTGGATGAGCTTAAGGCCGCTATCGAAGCATCCTGGGCCTCCATAACACCTCAGGAGTGCCACAGGCTGATCGCCTCCATGCCACGCCGCACTGAAGCAGCCATTTCTGCAAAAGGATTCCCCACCAAGTATTGAGTGCATAACTGAACATAATTATTTGAAGGTTGACTTTTTTTGTGTTAAAAACAATTTTCTTTTATTGGTCGGATCAAAATATGCTAATTTTTTGAGATTGAGATTTTGGGTTTTCATGAGCTGTGTGCCACAATCATCAGTATTAAAACAATTATTAAATATTTTAATAAAAATGATTAAAAGACCTGAAATATTTCAGTTGGTGTGCAATGAATCTAAAATATATGAAAGTTTAATTTTTATCATTGCATTATGGAAAAAAATAATGAACTTTATCACAATATGATATTTTTTTGAGAACGACCTGTATAGTTGTGTGCAACCACGACATCGTTTTTAAATAAATTCAACAAGTCATATTTTTTTGTTGACACTAGATGGCGCAATCTGCATTTATTTAAAGTCACTATGAAATCAACATTTAAAAATGATTTTCTTTTTTTTTTTATATTGACGTGTTTGTTTAAGTGTTGAAATCAAGAGTTACGACAGACTCCAGGGAGTTGTGTATTTCATCAAATCTAAGATGTCAATGCAGCTTACAACTCTTTCACATCTTGATTCATTCTCATCTCTGTTTGTAGGTTGTTTCGCATTTTGGTGCTTTCCCTGTTTTGCCTGTTCGACGTCTCGCAAGCATGGCCAGTGTCTGTGTCTGCCTATGCTCGACGGGTTTGGAGCAATTCCTCCAATAACTCTGGCCATGCGGGTGTCGGTGCGCAATCGCTACGGGATCCAGGTTTGGACAAACATGACTCTGTGTTTAAAAGCCATTCCTAATGCCTTAAAAATGGAGAACTCATCATCTCTCTCTCTCTCTCTCTCTCTCTCTCTCTCTCTCTCTCTCTCTCTCTCTCTCTCTCTCTCTCTCTCTCTCTCTCTCTCTAGGGCACTATCTGTAATGACTGTGTTTACTCCACCTTCTGTAGCATCTGCACCTGGTGTCAGATGTCTCGAGAAATGAATATCCGTGAGCAAAATGTCACACTTGTCCAAAGTCGAGGAAAATGAGGGCCCTAACTTGCTTCCTCATTTGTCTCAGTATTCTGCACAAGCTAAGAATGAAATGACCCTCACTCTTCTCTGTGTCATTACATCTGCACCTTTTGTATTTGCTTCGTTTACAGGCAAAACCATGACACTGCTAATTTTTTTAATCTTTTTTTTTCTGACTGTTGACATTTTCTGATTTATGGAGTGATGAAAAGAGAAATCCAATCCCAGATGTAAAAACATAATATGACTGCAATGTGTCAAGAAAATTAAACTAGAATTTTATAAAATGTGAAACCTTGAAATACAGAACTATTGTTTTATTGAACTGATTAATCAACTGGTGAAAGTATGGTGATATCTATTAGTTTATTATTGCCTTAATAAAAACAGTGTGATGGTCATCTGGTGTCTCTGTTTAAAACCTTTTTCTCTAAGTGTTAAATGTAAGACTTTTGTTCATCTTCAGAACACAAATGAAGATATTTTTAAAGAAATGTGAGAGATTTCTGTCCCTCCATTTAACATCTATTCACCAAAACCTCTGTTCAAAATGTTCATAAAGAGATTGTAAAAATGAATTGAGCGGTTTAATCAAAGTCTTCTGAAGAGACACAATCGCTTTATATAGTGAACTGATTTCACTTATAGATTTTGATCAGCGAACGCACATAGCGCACGCAAATATGGTAAATGTAAAGATGTGTCACTCATTAACTTTGTAATTACATGTTAATTAGCATGTTTGAGCTTCCTCAATAACCAGTGAGGTTCATTCTCACATGAACTTTAATGTCATCCCATTCTTAATCCGTCGGGTTTAATATGGAGTCGGCCCACCCTTTGCAGCTCTAACAGCTTCAGCTCTTCTGGGAAGGCTTTCCTCAAGGTTTAGGAGTGTGTTTATGGGGATTTATGACCTGTTGTGGATTAATTGTAAGTCTTAATGTTCCATTTAGTTCAGCATCTGAAGAAAATCTCTCATAGTCGAAGTTTCAGGTCTCTGAAGATATTAACTTTCCTGTATGAACAACAATGACCATCTGAATTTTCCATAGTAAAACCCCATTATTTATTCTGTTTCCTTATCTCCCCTCATCCAATGGGCACCTTTCCAATATATTTTTTTCTTCTAGCTCCACCTTGTGATTTGGCAACATTTAAATGCAAACCTCTGCATCTTTTAGACTGACTAGCGGAAAATCCCCAGCACTTCTCTTTTTTCAACAAAACATCTCATGTACCGTTCTCTTAGCGCTCCATCAGTCTCTTTATATCCTACCATCCTCTTAGCGCTCTACTGGTCTCCAAGCGCCTCACATCCATGCCCAAATATCAAATGATGTAATCTTCCAGTATGTTCTTTCAGGACCCTCTCCTTACAGAAGGCCCAGTCATTATTTGATTGATATTAACCTGATTCTATTTCATATAATCAGTGTAATTCTCCAACAAAACATTAATCTAGAAGCCCATTTGTGAGGTCAGGCACTGATGTTGGACGAGAAGGCCTGGCTCTCAGTCTCCGCTCTAATTCATCCCAAAGGTGATCTATGGATCTAGGAGCTAGGTGATCTAGGAGCTCAGGACTCTGAGCAGGCCAGTCAAGTTCCTCCACACCAAACTCACTCATCCATGTCTTTATGGACTGACGCTTTTGTGCACTGGAGCGCAGTCATGTTGGAGCAGGAAGGGTCCGTCCACAAACTGTTCCCACAAAGTTGGGAGCATGACATTGTCCAAAATGTCTTGGTATGCTGAATCATTAAGAGTTACTTTCACAGGAACTAAGGGGCCAAGCCCAAACAGTGAAAAACAACCCTACACCATAATCCCCCCTCCACCAAACAAGGCATTACAAGGCATAATTTACTGTATTAAAAATAAGTTTGCTATCTAGTGCATCTGTACTTATTTTTTCATATGTACATGTAACATATGACAGTACCAGTATGTAAGGTTGTACTGTTTTGTAAAAAAAAATTGTACTTTAATGCTTTGCTAAAATTACTAAAGTGGAATAAAAACATAATAAAAACAATAACGATAAAGGGTCACTCAGAAAAAGTTATAAGCACAAAGCCAAAAGTTAGCTCCTTACTCCTGATCCTTACGAATGGAAAATATATTTACCAATATATTACTTGAAATAGATTATAATATATTGTAAATACATGGAATAATATATTGATGGTATTATACAATATATTATATATTCCTGTAATATATTTCAAAATATACAAATGATTGCTGCTTTCAATATATTGCAATATTTTGAAGAATATACATTTTAAATCCCATATATGTGAATATATTGCCTAATGTATTACATGAATTTCTCTAATATTCTGCAATATATGTTTGTTTCGTAAGGGCAGTTCCACCAGTAGATGGCAGCAAACCACAAACAATCTGACTGCTCAGTTTTTAACATTGTACTAAAGATATTAATAAGGTAATAAACCGGATAATGCAGACACATACAAGAGGTGCAGCGTCTTTCAGCAGCAGATGAGGAATGCAGTCTTGAAATAAGAGAAGGGTCAAACATGATAGCAAGATGGCTAGTGCTATTGAAGGGCTTGAACTCCACTGTTTTGTTTATTATCAGCTCAAACATGCTGCTTAACGCGAGAATGAACCTCATTGGTTCTTGAGGAAGCTCAAACGTGATGCGTAACGCGAGAATGAACCTCATTGGTTCTTGAGGAAGCTCAAACGTGATGCGTAACGCGAGAATGAACCTCATTGGTTCTTGAGGAAGCTCAAACGTGATGCGTAACACCAGAATGAACCTCATTGGTTCTTTAGGAAGCTCAAACGTGATGCGTAACACCAGAATGAACC
>NC_090172.1:58573888-58611388 GCF_024679245.1 Pseudorasbora parva | reverse complement strand
AAACCACCATGCTTTGATTTGTTCAAAGATAATATTTGCCCAAAGACAAAGAGCCATTCATTGTCTCAGAGCCATGAGGTTGTGGACAGTAAAGAGTTAATGCGCGTGCGGAATGAGCGCTGGTCTTCCGGTCACCGTTACTACAACGCTCTCATTCAAACACACAGTTGCTACCGTGTAATAAAGAGTGTAATTTCTTTCAGTCACGGCCAACACTTAACTTTAAAGTAGTCATGAGTTAACCATGTGGATAACACAATGATTAAACAACTGGAAAAAGAGATGTAACGTTACTGACTCACCTTTAGTAGTAAAACTCGTTCGGCTTGCGTCTCCACTAGTGCTCCCAAAAGTTAGACGGGATCTGTTGGAGAACAAACGAGGACATCTTTTAGCTTTCCTTACATCTGGTTCGAGAAGGAAACTGGAGAGGTGTCAGTGTGAGAAATGATTTAATTATGAGTGATCACCTATAAAGAGGCTTGAGTTACAGGCGGAGCTTTTGTTATAAGCGCTGAGGGAATAAAATGCAGAAGCGTCGCGTCGACGCTGTCTCGGAACAAAAACAAACGGCTAAAACACGACCGTGGGGCTAAAAATCCTGTCAGTACCGGTGAATGTCCCGAATGCAGTTTATCCGTGACTTCTCTTTGGCGTGTAGAGGAGAATATAACGTTACCAGTCCGACCCGGCTGAATAACAACAATGATACTCCGCAAAAAAACGTTGGTTTTAAAAAAATCCTTCGGTTTAGACGCATGAAAGTCTGTTGTGTCTCTCCGCAGAGGGTGTGTTGCTGATATTTAATGATGTTGTTGGGCAAGTCTTCCCTCTCTGTAGCGAGCACAGAGCTGTGTCTGTGAGTTAAGGCAGGGATCGAGTTGCGCTCAACGCGCTGGGTTTTTTAAAGGGACAAAACGGCAGCTCCGGCTGTGTGAGAGCGTAACCCACGCGCACGCGCACGTCCTCGTCCTCAGGCTTCTGACGTCAGCGCACGGCCCCGGAATTCCCTGACAGCGCAAACCGGCGCGTCTCCGCCTGCTGCCTAATTTAAGGCGGACTCGTGACCGTCCTACTCTCACGGCCACTCGGGACAGCAGTTCCGCCTCCCAACTATTAATAAAGCTCAGCACGATAATCACGCCTCATCAGTCATACAAAAATAATCGACAGAAATGTTTTAGCCAAGACTCGCTCTCCTCCATTCATGTAACGTCATAAAGCACTTAACACCATATATGGCAGTAGGACGCGCTATTCAGTGGATAATAAAAACCTAAATAACAACAATAATATTTATTAGTATACATTTTTTTGCTATTGTAATATGTTGATATACATTTTATGCCATGTAAATAATAATAACAATAATAATTATGATAATTATTATTTGTTTATTTTATATTCTGTCAATTAAATTATTATTATTGTTGTTATAAATTATTATTTTATTTATAATGTTTATTTAAACGTTATGCCATGTAAATAACAAAAATAAAAACAATTATAACATTATTGTTACTATTATTTTAGTATGACATAATTAAAACCAACAGATTGCAATAATTGCATTATTATTCTTTTTTGTTATTTTCTTTATTGTTTTGTATTCTTTTCTTCTTATATTTAATAATGTAATTTATTCTTATTTTTTTATTTACATGGCACACAATTAAAATCAATATATTACAATGGCAAATAATAATAATTTATAATAATAAATATTAGTATATAAAATAAAAATATTATTATATAAAATAATTCTTATTTTATAAGAATTATAACAATTTTATGCCATGTAAATAATAATAATGACGATAATAATAATTATTAGTTTATTTTCTATTCTGTCCATTTAAATGTTATGCCATGTAAATAACATTAATAATAATAATAATAATAATAATAATAATAAGGATAATAATTAGTTGATTTTATGTTCTGTCAATTAAAATTTTATGCCATGTAAATAACAACAACAAAAAAATATTACATTATCATCATTGTTACTATTATTATTATGACAAAATTAAAAGCAACAGATTGCAAAAAATAAAATAAAAAATGTATAGACTAAAATAATTTATAA
This sequence comes from Pseudorasbora parva, assembly GCF_024679245.1. NCBI lineage: Eukaryota > Metazoa > Chordata > Actinopteri > Cypriniformes > Gobionidae > Pseudorasbora > Pseudorasbora parva. The sequence goes on along the minus strand of NC_090172.1, from coordinate 58,609,299 downwards.
CAACAACAAAAATAATAATTATGAATAATTATTATTTGCTATTGTAATATATTGATGAATCCAATTGAAAATCCAATTTCTAGCGACTGATCATATCTACATTTTACAGTTGGCCAAATTGAAATTTTGTGAATTGATGCGATTTAATTCACAAAAATTCAATTCGGCCAACTGAAAAATTTAGATGTGATCAGTCGCTAGAACATTTTCAATTGGAGACCTGAATTTTTTTTTTACAGTGTATATTATAACTGATTTTTAATAATAATTTTATATTCTGCCCATTTAAATATTATGCCATGTAAATAATAAAAATAACAATTATAATTACTATTATTTGCTTTGTAATATGTTAATTTCAATTTATGCCATGTAAATAATAATAATAATGATGATTATGATGATAATAATAATAATACGTATTAGTTGATTTTCCAATCGCTCAATTTAATTCCACAGACCTGTCGATCTGCCATGTAAATAATAAAATAATTATTTTTGTTACTATTATTACGACAAAATTTAAAGCAACAGATTTAAAAAAAGAAAAAGCTAAAAAAAAAAAAATTATAGACTAAATAGTATAGTCCACACGGAGACGGGTTCAGCTGAATACGTATACATTTTGTACCGTATCATCGTTTCGTCCACACATATCCGGCGTTTTAGAGGCATGAATCTGATATTTTTTGAAACCGGGTCCCAAAGCGGATAAATCTGAAAACGCCAATCTTCCGTTTTCGTGTGTACAGCGAATCCGTATATTTTCTGAAACGGTGATGTCATCACACTACGTCCAGCACGGTGAAAGAGGTAAGGGATACAACTACGGGCACTGGGCATGCGCACATCCATATCACCTCATTTAATTACCGTATCTGCATACCTGTAAGGGTATGTTTTGGGTTGGGGTAGGTGGAGGCGTTAATAAAACACTTTCCCCCATCTAGCGGATATTTTCCCCCATCTAGCGGTGAAAAGGTGTATGACCATCCAGTGAATAATAGTTTCTGTTCCTCTCAATTCCAATTTCGTTTTAACTCCTACAGTGGCCGATTTAGTTCAAGATTAACATGGCAATCCCCCTCTTCACATTCGACACGGTGCCATCGAGTGTTAAAACGCGAAAGGCGAAGCTTGAATTTATGGGTATGTCCCTCTTTGGCTAATGTACTTTCAAGATGGAGGGGCAACATGGCGACCGGCATTCAAACCCCTCACCCGTATGTATTTTCAACGGCATATTATAAACTTACGAGAATACTTTATCACTTGAAAGAAGTAAATATACATTAATGAGCACATATATTTTTGAAAGAACTAAGTGTTTTTAGCTAAGAATAAACTAAAAAAGTTACACAGTGTAGCTTTAAGTAGCAAATGTATTTATTTTGATTTTATTGTGAGATTTTGCCTCACCTCCGACCACTGCTATACCCCTTCTAGCCACAACTCTTCTTCTCCGTTTTTAGTGTATTTCTGTGGCAGAATTACAGCGCCACACACTGGCCTGGCATACAAACTACATAATTTTAGTCAGTTTAGGTAATCTCGTGTGGACGCAGATATTTCTTGAAACGAGGAAAAACAAAAGATCGGATTAGGAAAGCTCTGGCTTTGTGTGGACGGGGCCAAACATGAACTTGAATCTGATGTTCAGATGAACTAAAAACAATAGGGCAGCAACATTACAGGGTTTATTCAGGACATGATGAGACGAGAACTGTGCTGTAACTTTAAGAGCAGCAGAAATAGGACAGACGTAACAAACAGACCAAGAAGGGATGAGCTGAAAACAAAAAAAGAAAAGAAAAAGTGGGGGAGACTTTATTTCCTTCTTTTTTTTAAAGAAACTAATGCCATCTGCCATGCCAGGATGTTTCTTGACAGTGCGTGAGGACAGCATAGTATGTCCATTTAATAGCAAACAGACGTGTGTGTGATCAGCACGTTATATTTAGCAAGGTTACATCAGTGGCACAGAGACAAAACAGACCGGCCAAACCGCGGGAGTGTGTCACGGGAACCAGGCCTCTTGGACAGCAGCGGAAGGACATCTCTCTCTCTCACACACACACACACACACACACACACACACACACACACACACACACACACACACACACACACACACACACACACACACGCACACACACACACACACACACACACACACACACACACACACACACACACACACACACACACACACACACACACACACACACACACACACACAGGACGTAAGCTGCTCTGAGCATAACCCCTACCAAAAACAGCAGGCAAATGTCGACAACAGCAGATGTGCGAATACCTTCTTTGGTAAACAGTGAAGACATTATTTTCTTCTTCTATCATGCACAACCCTTATCACATTCACACCGCTGTATCTTTGCCATTTAAAATGGTGTGTGTGTGTGCGTGCGTGTCTCTCTCTCTCTCTCTCTCTCTCTCTCTCTCTCTCTCTCTGTGTGTGTGTGTGTGTCGATGGCCACATAATAGGATACACCAGACAGGAAGACGGGATATGACCAGGGTGTGACGCCCTGTGATCTCTCTCTCCCACCCACACACACACACACACACATTGTGCTCATTGGCCATTGCACTATAATACTGCTATATTACACTAGATTCCAAGAGATACGTGCATTTTTGGGCACTTTAATTTTGTAGATCCGATTGCTTGGCTCTGGCCTTATAATCAGGGAGGGGCAGATCTCAGTCCCCCGTTCTTTCTCACACGATAGCTAAATATAGCAGCGTTCCCACGAGCACAGCACAATCCTGAACACACACACACACACAGAACTGTCAGATGTGCAAGAGCAGAAATGAGTGGTGTGTGAGTGTGAGAACAGACAGCGGCCTTTAGACCAACACTCTGCTCCCACTTTGTGGGCTCCACACTGAGTCAGCATCGGGTGCGCGAGCTGTCACACACACACACACACACACACGGCTCATTCAGAGGGTTAACACTCACCTCTGCCTACAAGTGCCCACATCAACCCCACATACACACATGAATTATTACACTGAGTCCAAGCCAACTGATTTTGAAAGTGAATGCCCCAGACAAATAGTAGGGGGAACTGTAACCGCCCTCTGAGGACATGGGAGGAACAATGTATAATCATCAGTATTGCCCACTGCAGGGCCGTCACCATCATGGACATTGAGCGGGACAAGCGGCATTTTGTTTGTTGTTAGCATGACAAAATGTTTTAAAAGTTAAATTTTTAGGCTGCTCTGCCTCAGCAGTCTAATAGCGCTCACCAATGGCAAAATAATTGAGATGGCCAATCAAAGTCAAAGAAGGCGGACCCTTACTGTTCACAGACGACGAGAGTGAATTCCAACACAACGCTTTAGTTTTAACCTTACACTAAAACAAAGGATGTAGTGTCTGAGACGTCACCCGTAGGTTTCTGAAGAGCATTTAAAGCTCAAAGTGGGGGGAGCTCCATGATAACCACCATATCTGTATAGACCAAAACCCTTTTATATACTAGGCTGTAAATATATTTTTTTCTGCTGTAAAGTTGGGCACTTTAACATGGGATTCTAGTAGCCTGTCGATGAATTTCAATTTTGGCATGATATAAATGTTCAAGAATCGGCAGTAGTGTCCAGTGATCCAAACTACTTTTTTAACGTGACGAGACAAGACATTTTTTTTTTGCATTTTCTACATTTTAGGCATATTATTAAAGGGACAGTTCACCCAAAAATAAATTAGCCCAGGATTTACTGTATGAAAAATATCCATATTTAAAACTTTAAAAAGTTAAATATCTAGCTTACGCCAGATCGTAAAAAAGCGTTACTGTCGTCAGACATGGTGCAAGTACTTTAAACTGATAGAGGCGCCGTAAGTTGAATACGGAAGGCGATCTTTATAAAGCGAGACTTTACTTTATAAAGTCTTAAATATAAATATTTTTCATACACAAATGCATCGCTTCGCTTCAGAAGGCCTTTATTAACCCACGGAGCCGTGTGGAGCAGTTATATGATTGATAGATGCACTTTTATGGACTTCAAAAAATTGAGCAACAAGTCTCTGCTATTATAAAGCTGTCTGAAAGAAGAATGTCCATAACAACTAGAATGACTTGACAACTTTGTCAAAATACTTCACACGGATCCACAAAAAACGTCTAAAAACGCCGTATTCTGCTGTCTGGCCAGTAGTGGGCGATGTCACTTTGTAAAGAAACACTATAGACTATTGTTTTCAACAACTTGTACTTTGAAACCTGTTTTCAAAAGCGTTTTCAGGCTGCCAAAGAGCCGTTGTCGTGTAAATGAACGGCCAAAACACATTTTAGTTGAAAACGGTGCTGTGTAAACGCCCCTTAGTCAAATCTTTATAAGCTGTTCTGTTACCTGAGTTTTGCTTTATGTATTAAGAGTAATTTTGTGTTTGTTTTTATTAAAAAAAACTCCCACCATTAATTTCTGTTTTTATTGCGTCTCTTACTGACAATGTGATTGAACATTTACTCAACATTAAATACTGAACCTCATTTTTGCACATTCTGCTGATTTAAACGGGTCAGAAACACCAAGTTAATGTTATTTATCTAGCTGACAGATGAAGTATGAAAAAAGTATTAATGATGTGAAAATGAACGAATGATGTGATTCAATGAAAGTATTAAAAGAAACACCAAGAATGGATAAAATAATTGTGCATGGTTTGAATTTGTATCATGTTTAGGAATATAGCTGTCCTTCAATTACATGATAACTGCTTGATTTCTTTTATCACCACAAAATGTAAACTATATTATCGCCCAGCTCTAATCTGCTTGTCTGTAAGGCATTAAGATATTATAAACATTAACATTGAGATTTTCTGGAAAGCTTCATTGATTCAATGTGTATTGTGAAAAGAGCTTTAGAAATGAATTTAACTTGACGTTATATTTTTCAGCTGTTACAGAAAATGAAAAACCTATATTTAATTGTCATATTGCACATATATTATATTGCAAAGAAAACGTTTAATTTAATGATATTACATATATATATATATATAAATAACAAATCTACCCTACATGCAAATATTTCATGATTATTCGATTTGCCAGCAATATATATATATATTGCTGGCAAATCGAATAATCATGAAATATTTGCATGTAGGGTAGATAATATATTTATATTATATATAAATATTGTAAAAAACTTAAATATACACATGCATGTGTATTTATACATAATTATACACAGTACACACACACATAATATTATGTAAATACAAACTTTTATTTTGGATGAGAATTATCGCAATGTGCATAAATGTGTCATTTTTGTGGTGGAAATTGAATTTTTTTTTAACGAATTTCCCGACAAAGACAACAGAAGAAAAAAAAATCCTAACTGTCGAGTCCTGTAATTTACATTGGGACTGTTTTATTTGCTTTCACCTGTTCTCCTCCCTCTCTCTCTCTGTTTCTACCCAAGACTGTAGCTTGGGGGGAAACATTTTGAAGGCCCACTCAAACCCTTTCTCTCGAGTATGAAAATTAACAGTAATTTTTGGTCAGATAAAGTGGCTTTATTTGTTTATTGATGCCATAAAACAGAAGTGGTTAGGCCGCTTGACTTATGACCTTAATGTCAAAAGGTCGCACCCCTGCAGGTAGACAGCTGCTGAGTTTAACATAGCCCTGCAGAAACAACTGCAAAACGCAACACAATCACGCAATGAAACCAATTTCACTTAAAAAAATCCAAAAGCTGCGCAACTGCCTTAGCAAGTACTGTTATTACTACGAAAGAAACTGTCAGGATGAAAATTAAAACAGCGATCCGGTTAACAGCTGCCTTTAAAAATAAGCTGACTGATCACCAAGATAGTGACAGTGAGAGTCAGACTGAGATGAAATAAACAGATATCTTTTCTGGAACCAAACCCTGATAGCAAATCTCATAGCTAACATCTAACGCTTCATTTTAAATGTCACTCTGAACCCTGAAAGCTCAAAGGTCACAGTGAGGGGGAGTTTACAGTATTTAGATGAGAAAATGCCAGTGTCTATCTCTACTACCAAAGGCCAGAGGAATAATCTACTCTCTGAAGGTGAAGAGAGGATTCAGAGGATGAGGACAGACCTAACAAACATGAGAAAACGAATGTCCAGGAGGGACAGTGAGACACACGGACTCAAAGTGTTCTCGAGTCAAATGAGAAGACGGTGCTCAGAGAGCGTGAAAGTGAGAGACAGGCCGAGAGTAAGAGAGACAGAATGAAAGAGAGAGAGAGAGAGAGAGAGAGAGAGAGAGAGAGAGAGAGAGAGAGAGAGAGAGAGAGAGAGAGAGAGAGAGAGAGAGAGAGAGAAAACAGTCCCACAGCACAGTAAATAGTTTCAAGCTGGGTTTTCCATTGTCCATGCTCCACAAACCAGCTTCTTATCCTAAGGCCAATTGTTTTTAGCTTGTTTTCCAATTGTTTTCAATGGGGATTTTTTTTTACTGGTCGCAGAGTTGAAGAATGTCTTTCCATCCAAAGTTGTGAATTTAACAAGTGCGAAATTGCAAAATATAAAACATTTGCGAATAAAGCACCATTTCCATGCAGTCAGTCGAAGAGAACAAAATCGTCACTTCCTGATAAACTGGTGCTAAATATTAGCCTAACAAGCCAGACCCACATCAAGATGTTTGGTCTGGGAACACACCATTGAGGGCTCAATCCGAGAGGCGGGGTAAACGGTTGTCTTTTGTGGTCCCTCTGCACGAAATAGGATAGCGCTACAACCAACCAGAGCAATGAAGAAGGTGAAGAGGAGCTAGTTGACAGATTAAACGGTTGCCTCTCCGAAAACCCTTAAAACGTCTTCTTAAAACGAATGACTTCAGTGCCGTTCTTTGATCTTTTCTGTAAGAAAAGCTTAACTCCAAGTCTTCCAGAGTCGTGGCCAAAGCCGATTCTAAAGACCGCCGGCTTCTTTATTTTCAAGTAGCACGCAACTCTGCCGTCATTACGTTCAGCCCGCTCACCGACTCGATGCACGATGTGATTGGCTCGACCAGAGTTTGGTTTTTCCAGTTCAGAAGTCTATGGAGAGTTGCTAGACTACACTGGCTGCAAATTAGATTTGTTGCCGCTAGGGTGTGTCTAGATTTCTAGGCTAATATCAATAAGTAGGTGAAGCCGTTGTATATAATAATATAATAATTTTCTTCAGACCAACCCTCTACACACACCTTGGCAATAGAATCGGCATTGGCTAGTACATTTTTCACTTAAACTGATTTGCTGATCAAAACAGGAACGGTAGTAGATGAGCATAGATGAGAATGTCTGTGAGACGTGTGTGTTGCGTTCTTTAACTGTACGCTTGAAAACAAATGTGACACCAAACTCTTTCATGGAAGAAGAACGCAGTCATGTTTTCAACTGTGACAATGAGCACAGAGTCCTGCACGGGTCCATTTTTGGAGACCCGCCCCCGCCCGTACCCGCAAGGCTTAGCACCAGATCCGACCCGTGACCCGTGAAAATATCAAAATTAAATCCGTACCCGCCCAGACCCGTTAATATTTGGCCCGTTACCCGACCCGTGCCTGCGATAAATCACACACGCTAAAACAGTCAAATTAAAATGCTTTATTTTTCATCCTGCACCTCTCTCAACATCAACAGCGTCATGAATGGGCTAATGAAACAGGCAAAGGTGCCTTTAAAGACTCATTGTCAACAATTTCATATAGCTACTCCACTCACCAACTTTACTTTTACTTCATCCATTGCTACTCCTGCAACGCTCGCTCCATCTGCGCTACGAGAGATATCATTGCGATATCGTTGTGGTATGCGATATCGTTGTTGCGTGTATGTGTAATGGTAATTTGGACATAGAAATTGTAATAGCCTACAATATGTTCGATGGGGGAAGAAGGAGGCGGGAACCGGCGAACATTTAAAAGACTTCAACCAAACAAAACGAAAGTAACGTGGGCAGCCCCTCATGGACATCTGCCAAACGCGCACACATAATAAAAAGTAAACACAACTCAACGTCAAATACAGGTCTGGTGATCCCTCGTCCTTATATGCTTCCGAGCTCCCTCAGAGGACTCGAGACCGGTGTGGCTCGCAGGGGACGCTCATTCCTGGTCTCTCTCTCTCTCTCTCTTGTTCACTTTGCCACCGAAATGCTGCACATATTTTTCATCTGCCAATCCGCGCTACTACCCGCCCGCACAGAGTTAATTATCCGCCCGCATCCCCGCCCGTGAATTTTATAAATGTCACAATCCACCCGTTTTAGCCACTTCCCGCGGGTACCCGACCCGTTGCAGGACTCTGAGCGCTTACCAGGATCAACATTGGATTTTCAAAAGTATGTGAAGTTTGCGGCTCAATTGCTCAAATTTCTTGAATTACTAATTTATAGATGCATGCTGTTATCGTAGGGACATTGAATTTAAATGTCCACCTAAACACGACTTGGAACAGAACAAACTGTGATTGGCTGCTTTACATGTCGGTCATATGTCCTCTTGGTCCTTGACCAATGAAATCTGCGATAGAGTCTAGCCCTTCTGCCATCAGACTGAAGGTCTGGCTAGGCGAGACTAGATGAGCGGCAGCCAATGAGATTGTCGTTTACGCTTTAGCTCCGCCCAATATATCTTCTGCTTGTTCTAAAAAGCTGAATAATTCTAAATTAATTCTATAATTTTGACAGGAAAATACAACCTACAATATCGTTTACGTTAAGCATGTTGATTCTGTCTGGTATGTAAGACTCTCTCTCTGTGTGTCAAAAACAGTTGTGCGCCTTCACACTAGAGTTTATGGTATCTCAAATACATAATTAATTAAAATAGTACAGATCGCTTGAAGAGAAGCACAACTCTCAAGCGCTAAGTGTTCAGCGAGTGAAAATATACCTATGCTAAAGTTACACTTTGCATCAAACGCACACACTGGCTTAATGATAGACATTATTTAGTTGCCCAAAATGAAGATTTAGTCGCATGCGAATGATTTACTTGCATTGTAGACGGTTGCAGACAAAACGCAATAAACATGTTATTTTGCTATCGGAGGCGGATGCTGTTGTTTGGGAACGCAGTTTTGGGAGGTAACCATACCGAAGCATTTTGACGCATTTCAAAACAACTAAAACAGCTTTTCAGATGCTTTCCCAACCGTCCAATCACAGTGAAGATCCTGCCGCTTGTACAATGGCAACAGACGACAACAAGCATAATTAATAATGGAGTAAAATCATTTAAAACAAGAGCCAGAGCAAATACTTTACATTATATTGACATGTTTATATAGAAACAATACAGAAACAAACTATCTGTGAAATGAGATGCTAGTAACACGGATATTCTACTGAGCAAGCAAATCGTCTCAAATAAAAAAAACTGCTGCCAAAACGCTCTCAAGCGCCCACAGTGAGGTGTTTGCAGCAGAGCGCCTGGTGTTTTCTACTGGCTAAAAACTCAATGGTGGACCTCATATTTCCTCACACATCTTCACACTACATAATAATATGTATTTTGTTCTTCAAAACAAAGAATTAGCATTTTTTTTTTTACTGCATATTTGTCAACTACCCATGTACACCAGCTGGGGCATGTGAACACACTCACCAATACAATGACCTACTGAACACACACACACTCGTCGTCACTCATTGTGGCCAGCACATATTACACTTGTGTGACTCAACAAAACTCGCCCGTTCTGTACACCTCCAACTGTGAATAAGATTGTACTAACTCCACGCAGAGGCATTGGCTTTCAATGAACCTACAAACAATGAAATTTCACACATTCTGTAATGTGCGTTAAGGTGAAAAGGAGACAAGGCAATACAAAACGTTTACTCTACAGTGCCACTCATCCAGAACGAAAGAAAACACAGACCCACTACAGAGGCACACTAAACCTGTTCTTCCATTGTATTAATGATCTCCAGAAAACGCCTACAGGAACGTTTCTATCATGTAGGAACTTTCTATTGGTGAGATAACAAAATCCTTTCTTCTCACAAAACCTTTTGCATTTTTATATTTTCGTCATTATTTAATGCACTAACCTGTTTTCCTCAAGTATGCTTTCGGCTGCTCCCCAGAATTTGAGCAATTTCAGATTTGACTATCCTAATGTAGGCAAAGCCAGACACACAATATTCCACTAAAACAAGATTTCCCCCACATGCATTTACAATTGCCCCTGAGCTACTAGTCAACTTTTTAACAAAAAAGTAAAAGAGTAACTATGTCTGAAAAGCTTTTCCACCCCTGAGGGCCTCAAACCTGGACAGCTAAAGTCTGTGACACAGTTTCATCAACCTTGTCTGTTACAGAGCATTGAGGTTATATCACTTTACTTACCTAACCAAACTCCTCACCACACCTGCTTCTTGTGACCCACACTCACACTGACAAAGACCTGCAAGCGGGCACCGCTCTTATGGGTCTTGCAGTGTGGAAGTCTGAGTTTGTCGTATGTTCGTGTGTGAGCTTGTTTTGCGTGAATGAAAGGTACTGTATTTGGCTGTTATAATGGTTAGTCACTATGTGACTCAGAGCTGCTCCTCGTGTTGGGACAGTAGACCACATACCCATACGTATAAACACAAAACACACAGACTACAACATTCATGTGAGCACAAGGCATGAAGTTATTTATTGAAGACAATTTGCATGTGCCAAAGGCAAAAGAATGTTGTGGGTAGTTGCCAAGGCGGTTTTAAGCAGTTGCTAGGATGTTCAAGGTGGGTACAAAGGAATTCTGGGTTGTTGATAGGCATTTATTTACTGACCAAAAGAATCTACCAAATTATCTATGACAGTGGTTCCCAAACACGTTCCTGGAGGGCCACCAACAGTGCACATTTTGTAAGTCTCCTCAACCAAACACACCTGATTCAAGTCTTCAGCTCATCAGTAGTGACTCCAAAATCTGATGTGGGTGTGTCAGACAAAGGAGATATGCAAAATGTGCACTGTTGGTGGGCCTCCAGAAACGTGGTTGGGAACCGATCGCAGCAAAGCCTTAAAAAAAAAAAGTTGAGAAAATCTTTTGAAATCGGACCCTGATATCTTACGTTTACGGGCATCCCTCAATGCAAGTCTATAGAGGACCATTTCTTTGTCTACCAGATAAACACAAAGTCAAATTTATCTGGTCAAAACCACACAACTTTGCTTAACAAGCTCATTTGAGATATCATTCATGTCTGTCTGTAGATCTAGAGTATTTAGTGTGTGTTCACACTTGCAATGTTTGGTTCGAATAAAACAAGCCCAAGTGCGATTGCTCTCTTAGTGCGGTTCATTTGAATAAGTGTGAACGCTGCCAATCCGAACCCTGGTGCTCACCAAACAAGCGGAAGAGACCCATCTTTTCAACGCCAAATGAACTCAGACCAAAGATATGTAAACAAACCAAAAAAGGGACGTGACAAGATGCGGCCCTAAAAAGGACAAAAACACAAGCACCTGTTTTTTTCTCTTCATGTCATGATATTGCCTATTACAGTTCGGTAAAGTCGTCAGAACTGCGTCTCGCTGCAGCAAATCTTAATTTGTGTGTGTGATGGAGGGATTCCTGCAGCTATTTTCACTTCTTTACACATCTTATAAGCTCTTCATAAGTTCTCAGCTGGTCAAAATACCATCATATGTAGCTACGCACACACAACGAGCGCATTTAGCCGCACACAGCATTGATTTGAATGTTTAACCAATCAGGCTGTGAGCATATCCCTATGCCTTTAGGTTCAGTGTTAAAACCCCAATGTGAACACTAAGCGGACCAGAACTGAGTGAAACACACCCTCAAACAATAAAGCAAGGCGTCAGCAAAACATACCTTGAATGCAACGTATAGGTCATCTTGGGGGGGAAAAGTGTTTGCCAAATGTTAACATGTTGAAAGTTGAAAGTATCAAAGTTGAATATTTATGGTTAGGGGTTTGATTGTATCCCAAATCAGTTGTTCCACTATAGATGCTTTTACAACTCCAGAAGGAACCACATTTTCTTCCACTGTGTTAAAATGACAATAAACATGACTTTGACTAACTACAGTATGAACAACTGTAATAGTAACTGCCTAAGCAAAACCAGCACCCCTACATATAGAAACCATCACATCAATCAGCAGATACTTTAACATTATTCAAGGTATTTTCTTTCACTATCTTCATTCCCTGGGATTCAAACCCACAACCTTGCCATTGCCAGTGTCCTGTTGAACCAGAAAGTTACAGAAAGTCTTACATAGACATAGAAATACCAGGTCAAATCATGATCCTGTTTACCTGTGCAAGTCCATTTAATTTGTTTTGGTCTATCAGGTTTCTTCCCACTAGTCTGCGTGCAGCTGTGTGGTTGTGATTGTGATCAGTCGTGTGTGTGGGTGTGCAGGGAGGTGGGCAGGGTGCAGAAACCACGATGAAGACTTGGTTTAGTGAACTTTTGCAATATATAGCATGAAAAGGTCAGATGTGTGTCTACAGACCATGTATGGTTTGCGAAAATTACCCACATTCAAACCTGTACCCACACACGCTATTGTCTAAACATTAACCAACAAAGCCAAGCAGGGATCCCTAGCGCTAAACGCAGACTCTCCTAAAGAGTGCATGTAAACTCTCTCATGAATATTTCAAACGTCTTTGAACATCTGTCAGTCATTCATGAGGGTGTGGTGCATTTCTGTTGGTCTCTTTCAACCACACACACACAGCTGACCACATAACAGTAGCTTGAGTAAGAGAAACAGACAGCAGCCCACAACAAAACAGCCATTTTCTGTTTTTCCCTTACAAAGTTCAATAAACGACTTTCCATCCACATCCACAGACAGCCAGACTAGACACACACAGAGAGAGAGAGAGAGAGAGAGAGAGAGAGAGAGAGAGAGAGAGAGAGAGAGAGAGAGAGAGAGAGAGAGAGAGAGAGAGAGAGAGAGAGAGAGAGAGAGAGAGAGAGAGAGAGAGAGAGAGACAAGAACATCAGTCAGTCAGGTAAAAACATGCTGAGGTGATCAACAAACAGGCTCACACATGTTTCTGCACCTTCTCCATTACAAACTCACAGAAATAAATCATAAACCCTGAGGGATCAACTTCTTGTGCATATCAGTCTAACAGTTATAGTTGCAGATCTGACGTGAACAAGACATTTCTTTAGTGACTTCAGGTCCCGCAGCCCGGCCAGTGCAGACGACTAGCACAGACAGACAGTGCAGACTGTCATTATACGCCACACCAAACGCAGCAAATATAGTCTTCAGCGTTTGACCGTGACTAGCCTTTCTACTGCGTTAAAAACATCATTGGGGCTGTGTATGCATTTATAACCTGTAAAAGCTGTTTTACCATGTCTCAAAGGCGTGCAATGGCAGAGATTAGGTCTGAATGTTTCTGTAAATCAGCATTCGTTCATAACATAGTCCAAACAGATTATTTTTTTTGATTGTACAGGTACACATGCATCAAAGGCACACACCCTTAAAGGGATAGTTCACCCAAAAATGAGAAGCATGTCAACATTTACTTCATTACTTAATGTTGTTTTAAAGCTGTATGACTGTCTTTCTTCTCTGGAATAGAAAATAACACCATGAACTTTCATTGTATATATATATATATATATATATATATATATATATAAATATCAGATTTTTTACACAGGTTTTATTCTCAGATGTGACGCCCATGGACTGTTGTCTGAACGTCTGAGGCACACAAAATAGGAAACACTTTTCAAATTGATTTTTAAAGTCGTCATCTGATTGGATAAATTTGTGTGTCGTGTGTCCCATTCTTTAAAGTCCGCCTGGAAACAAAGATGGCGTGAAGCCAAACCCCCTCAAAGAAGAAGAAAGCTGTCATGTTTACAACTGTGACAATGAGCGCATATCAGGAACAACTAAACACTGAATTGTGAAGTATGTAAAGATTGTGGCATTGACTCATTAAAATACATCACACCGCTTTTTTACCAAGTTTTACACACCGTTCTGTTATTGTAGGGACGTCAATGTAACATTTTCACACCTCTAAACTTGACGCAGAACAAAACAAACTGTAATTGGTTGCTTTATGCCAGTCAGACTTAGCCTGGATCCCAGCCCAATTTAGCCCCTCCCACAACATTTAATTAGTAATTATGCCTGAACAGAACCTGTTTGGACCAATGAAATCATCAGGGCGGGCTTTAGACGATGACGGACAGATGATCAACAGTAACGTAATCATGCACGTCATCAGAGGCGCTTGGGTTATTTTTGTTCAAATCCTAAACGGAGAGCTTGTTTGTATCTGCATTCACCGTCACAATTTCTCTCTGAAATGATGATCATGTTGGGTATGTACTCTGTGTATCCTTAAATTGATTGTCTATTCCAGCGCGTATGCAGACAGGGTTGCCAAGTTTTTACAACAAAACCCGCCAACTACTAGCCCAAAACAAGACAACTGAGGTCGCTTAAATCCGCGGAAAACAATGCAGACTTGGCAACACAGTGCAGTCAAGTTCTGTTGACATTTGAAAACTAATGTTTTGCGTCGCTCCGTTGCTCTGATTGGTTGTCGGTCTATCCAGTCGAGATCTTTCCTGGTTCGGTTGAAACACGCCCCATAATCACAGCCCAATGGAGCAGTTTCAGACTCATATTCTGACTAGAATTGATTATGACCATGTCAGGCTAAGTCCGACTTGCCCTTGGCCAAAGAATACTGTGATGGAGTCCAGACCTTCTGCTGTCAGTAGACTATACAGGTTTAGAACAACTTAAAGGTGAGTAAATTGTGGAATTAAATTACAATTCTTGGGTGAACTATCCCTTTAAGGTCTAACCAATGAATATTTGTTGGGCTGAAAGAAAATGAAATGTGCTCTAGTACTCTACTCTCCATCTTTTTTTTAACATAAGAGCACACGTGACCGTTTTACCTCGAATGTTCCGGTTTGCTGCTCCAGTTCGAATGTTCAGCCATTTCAAAAACTGCTTGATATTGAATATGAATATAATTATAAACACACTGGTTGGTTGCACAACACAATTTTCAGCTGGCCTTCCATCCACCATAGGAGGAATAAGAAAGCCAAACAATACTAGCTACAAATAGTCTAGAAATCTAGACGCACCCTAGTGGCAGCAAATTTAATTTGCCCTCAAGTGTCGTCTAGGCACTCTCAATACCATTCTGAGCTGTGTTCCTCAAAATCTGGACGGCCCAATCACATCATGTATAGAGTCGGCGGGCGGGGCCATAATGACGATGGCCGAGTTGCGTTTGCGTGCTTCTAGTTAACACAGAAACTAGCGAACGGCGGCGGTCTTTCGAATCAGCTCTGACCGTGACTCTGGAAGACTTGGAGTTAAGCTTTTCTCTGAGAAAAGAACGGCACTGAAGTCATTCTTAAGAAGGGAAGATGTGTTCTGAGTTTTGCCGACCGGATACGGCGAATGTTTAATCAGTCAACGAGCTCTGTTTCACCTTCGTTGCTCTGGTTGGTGTACCGCTATCCTATCGCGTGCAGAGGGAGTTTGAAAGACAACCGTTTATCCCGCCCCTCGAATTGAGATTGTCTATGGTGAGTTTCCAGACCAAACATCTTGATGTGGGTCTGGCTTGTCAGGTTAAGCTACAAAGGAATAAAAGACAAAATACAAGTCATTAAAACTGTAGCTGATGGTTTGCAAACTAGTAATTCTAGTATTCACAGTACTCATAAGAGTAGGCAAAAAGTATCGGATGACCTACTTCTTCCAGCGAGATTCTGAGTGATGGACACTTTAGTATCCCATGAGGCCTCGGGAGAGGATTTATGAATCCCAGTAAAGCGACACAACTGTCGCTGGTACGTCACATGATAATGACAACATGGCGGCTGCAGTACGCCTGGATTACATTCACACTACACACATGCACACAATATACAACATACTTTTTTAGTGGTTGCAGGTAAGTACTTATTCAAAATAAGTACCTACTTAAGAGAGTATGCGATTTCGGATATTCAGTACTCTGGATGCCTTCTCATTTGGTGTCTAATGCTGGTTGGCAAAAATAGTGCCATCAGATGTGCTGGAGTATCGATAACCGAGAGGTCATGGTTGTCATGGTGTGTAGGAATTATCGATTAAGATTACATTTAAATAATGTTTTATGTATGAAAAAACAACAAATGAAATGATTTAAGACTGTGCATGCATGCATGTACTTTATATTTTATATGTCTTTGAGTGTGTGAGTGTGTGTGTGTGTGTGTGTGTGTGGGCTTAGAGGTGTGTTGCATTCATCAGTAAGTCCATATGTTTATGAAATTCACATTCACACAAAACCTTACTTCAATCGCTCAAACTCACATATGATCCACACATGGTGTCTCTGAACCACCACAAGACCACACACACACACACACACACACACACACACACACACACACACACAAGCAAAGAACAACACACCGACAAGTATGAACGCACACACACTCACACTTGTACTTAGGCAATACTTCATATAGCAACATGTACTCAAATTATACTAAATTGTAGTATTATAAAATTACACTTATTTTTGTAAAAACACGTGATGCCCAAAGTCAAAAACACACTGTCAACAAATCGAAAAGCATGATGAAGAATGAGATAATGTCTGCAAAAGAGGAAGAGAAATAAAAAAAGAGAAATTCAGTAAGGTGTGGGGAATTTGAGAGGCATTCTGGGAGTTTCATTCAGATTTTCTGATTCCGAAAAATGAAGAAAGCATGTTTAATGTCACGTGAGAGCACAGTCAGCACACATTAAATGAGTGGGTCAGCTGACAATGCTTACGATCATGGGCTTTTCTTGGCTCTTCCCCTTTAATGAGATCTCTACATAGGGTTAGACACCAGTTAACAGTAAACAATTGACTGTCCAGGTATTTACCTCTTTTTTTCACCCTAACCATATCCATTAAATTAATCAGGGTTTTAAACAAATTACTTGAATAAACGAGTTAATGACAATAAAATGTTGAAAATATCATCACTCTTGGAACGATCACTGCTCAGCCAATCAAATTTGCGGACTGGAACTAAATGTTTAGAACGGCAAAGAATATGATTTCAACAAAAACAGCAAAAACAATGTAATTCAACAGTGAGTTTTTTGTTTATGTAGGTGCACATTAATTGGATTGCATGCTTTGTGTTCAGTTGGTGTGTATTACTGTTTGTGAGCGTGCAGGTGTATTCATGTGTGTGTGTGTGTGTGTGTGTGTGTGTGTGTGTGTGAGTGTGTGTGTGTGTGTGTAGTGTTGATGATGCAGAACTCAATCTGTTCCACACCTGTCCGTCTCTCCCTGGGGGAGGAGCCTGAGGCTGCACACACACACACACACACACACACACACACACACACACACACACACACACACACACACACACACACACACACACACACACACACACACACACACACACACACACACGCAGGCACAAAAAGCCTTTTGTGCTCCCTCTCGTCTTCCACATATGTACATGCATACACAGAAATATGTGACGTATGTGTGTGCATGCATGTGATCATGGTTGATGACAAACACACAGAAAAAGACAAACTAAATGTATTTTACATATGCACGTTTGACAGATGCCAAACCAAAAAGGTGTTTATATGTACAGATTAAGTGCAAATATCTAAGGAGAGATGATGATGTATAGAGAGCGAGCGAGAGAAAAAGTGAGCGTTTAGTGTGAGGGAGGGGGAGGGGGGTTACTCTGGGACGGCAGAACCCTGTGACATGACACAGATGCACTGATGCTGAAGAGAGAGAGCGAGAGGGGGGGGGATGGGAGGAGAGGAGAGGAGGAGGGGTGTGAAATCACACTGCTGTTCTATTTATTCTCAACCAGAGCACACGAATGCTCACACACACACTTACATACACACACAGCAGGGGACGCTACTATAGCTGCAAGCAAATGGCTCCACATAAACATTCAATGAAAGCAACGTCCACAGCGGCCTGTGTTACTGCTGCTAAAAACAAATGGGATCAGATCTACACACTCCTCGTATCTCGCACCTGCCGCACTGAAGGTGGCAACACGTCCACGCCAGCACACACACACACACACACACACACACACACACACACACACACACACACACACACACACACACACACACACACACACACACACACACACACACACACACACACACACACACACACAGAATGATTCAGAGTTTTCAGCATATAAACCTCAACTCCCAAAACCTGCCTCTCTTTTCTCTTTCTTTCTTATTTATGATGCCAGCTAAGAGCTTCTAAGTGTCTCTATAAACAGATTATTGTGATCTTAGAACAAAGAATCACATTACAACATCAGCTTACGCCATAAAACAGAGCCCTGTTTCCAAATCATGGGGTGCATTCAGGCACTTATCAGGGCTCAACAAAAAGGACGGACTGGTGGCCAGTGTGTGTTTCAGACCTGTCCTGCGTTATTTGCCAATTATTATTTTGTCAAAATAGTGGGAATGAGTGGATAGTCTTGGAAGCAGCAAACCAATCTGTTTCAAGCGGATGCAATGAAAATTTGCTAAAATATGTTATAGATGTTATTGTGAACGATTCATCCATGTGTGTTTAATTTGTTTTCACCTTTTATTGTGTCCCTTACAAGTTAATTTGGACCCTGAAATGAAAAAAAGTCCATAGTTATGTTATTTACCACTAGCATTCGAATAGGACATTAAATCAATGTTTCATATTAATGTTTGTTGTTTGATTAACATTAATGACGGACAGCGGTAGGTTTATTAGGCTACTGTCACTTTAAGACTGAATGCACAGATCTAATAAAGGGCAGAGAGGCATTTCTCCCAACTATTTACATTCACACAAGTGACTGTTTGCACAAACTTTGTGTGTATTTGACAGTTTAAACACAATACTCAATACTTTCACATTGTGTAACAGGATTTTAGAGCACATTCGATGTATGCCAATAAGAAACTTGCGATATAGCGAAGAACTGCGTCACAGTTGTGACGCGTTATTTTGGGATTGGGCCGCAGAACTGCAACTGTAGCAAAATACGACGATCTCTCTTCAAAGGCAGATCGTGAAGACCTTTTAATCTTTCAAAAATTGTGATATCGCACACCCCCACTGCCATTCATATATCTCACATGGCCACATGGGATAGTGAAGTGTCCATCGAATACGTATGTGTGTAAAGTTTCTGGCCTAAACCTTTTCATGCAGGTGAATTGAAAACAAAGGTCAGATATATAGACATATGGACAATTTATTACGTGACTGAAAGACAAATTTAACTTAATCTACAAAACCAATACTCATTCATAAAACACATTAATAAACACACACACATACACACATCCTTTAAGCCAGCTGAATAAGCGCTCCAGACGTCTCACACTACAGAAACAAGAGCAGTGAGAAATCAATTACAACATCAACAATGGCTTTGACTGCAACAAGACACACATGGGGGTCGTCTATACGGGCTACCTCATCTAGAGGAAATGGATCAGGTTGCTGGAGTGTGAAATGCAGGAGAGGCAGAGCAAACACACATACGCACATATCACTGTCCAGAGAAAGGCATTAAATCTCGTACAGACCTGCAGAGAATCTCGCCGTTGTGCAGCCTGAACGGCTCCAGTTCTTATCACACACCTCACACACACACACACACACACACACACACACACACACACACACACACACACACACACCAATGTGGCGCCTTACACTACACGAAAACAAACACACACACACCTTAGCATACAGACCTTACACAACAGGTCAGAGTACAGTTAAAATCTCTCTCACACAGTAAAACACACACCTTACACAAGAGGTCAAAGCTCACTGGAGAACTGGGTTAGAAGGACGGCGCGTACTTAATGGTATTACAGAGGATAGAAAGAGAGCGAGAACAGGGAGGAAAGTGTGATGACAGAACAATGAAGAAATGGGTACAGAAAGCAAGCTCAAATACACTCTTTTGACCCTGAGATGACCTTTCTCTCTCTCCATATCGCTATGATCTCGGCCATCGATTGGCTCGGTGCCATTTCACCCATTGATGTTGAAACTCTATCGCTCAGTCACATGACTCTGTTTAAGTAATGCGAAACACCCATCGATCACTCCCAGGGGTCGCAGAAGGGTCATGCCCCATAATGCACTTTGCAGAGAGCTACATTTTGGGGTGTTTGATTATTTCATTGAGCACATGGTTTCCACTGAAACAAGTGTGTAATGTTCCAAAATATGCCTGCACGATATTGGAAAAAACTGACATCGCCGTATTTAGTTTTTCTATTGCGATATGAAAACAATTTCACCAGATGACATGAATAGCTGGAAAGAATGAATCCTTCGATAATGATTGAGGTGATATAGCAGGGAAGTGCATCTGCATAGAAAAAAAAGTAACTACAAGTATAGATAAATACAAAAGAACAAAGATACAAATGAAGTTGTCAAGTTTAACATTAATGACACAGACGACAGCAGGAATATTAGGCTGCTGTCACTTTAAGAAAATGCACGGATCCAATATAATGAAACGCATCTGTTTTCTCAACTGTATATTTTCACATGAGCGACTGTGTTTACGAGGATACTCGCAGAGATGGGCATTTGACAATTTTGCATGTATGTGTCCGTTCAAGCACAAAAAGACGAGAAAGTGAATGGAATTTGATGTTTTTTTCCACATGATGGCCTACACACTGAATGATTATATTAAATAAATCCCTGGATTTATAAATTGCCTGGATCCCTGCTTTGCATTTTTCTAAAGGAAAAAAAAAAGCACTGTAGCATTGATGCTAGAGACCAAAGATGCTGTTAAATATAAATAAACTCGATATTCCAGGAAAAACATCTTTGGTTGTTTACTCAAGAGAGTGTATGCATGTGCATGTCAGTACCACCTCATTCCCAGGGGACTCAAGCGAGACAAAGGAGGCGTAGAAACACAGGTGTGTGTGTGTGTGTTTGGAGTGATCGAGTTGCACGCTAACGATAATAAGGAATTTATGAGATTGTGTGTGTGTGTGTGTGTGAGTGTGTGTGTGTGTGAGTGAGAGAGAGAGAGAGGGATAATGCCCGACTCTGAGACAGAGGGGAGACAGATATACTCTTCACATCTATCCTCCCATCTCTGTGATTTCAACAAAATTGGCCAAACAAAACAAATAAAAAAATCTCACCAAGAAATCACTTGAACTGTCAGCACTTCCATCGGATGGATGGATGGATGGATGGATGGATGGATGGATGGATGGATGGATGGATGGATGGATGGATGGATGGATGGATGGATGGATGGATGGATGGATGGATGGATAGATAGATAGATAGATAGATAGATAGATAGATAGATAGATAGATAGATAGATAGATAGATAGATAGATAGATAGATAGATAGATATTTAATAAAGTTCCAGTGCACTGATTAGTATTAATATCAGGTTCATTTTCTGCATGTCAGTGTTAATAAGTATTATATGTGTGTGTGTGTGTGTGTGTGTGTAGTAGTAGTTCATATCTCTTATCACTCTCACTAAAGCACATATAACTTGATCTCCATAAATCTGTACATTTCCCCGTCCCATGATGTTTGTACATCTCCTTTTCTCAAACCAACCAGCTGGGTGTCTATACCTTAACCACCTCCCCCTCTCCTCCTTCAACCAAAGAGCAAAACACCAGCCAAGCAACATTTCCCCTCCCCCATCCCTCTCTCTCTCTCTCTCCTTTTCTTCTCCAGGCAGCCCACTCAATCATTCCTACCGCCCTTCTCTCTCTCTCTCTCTCTCTCTCTCTCTCTCTCTCTCTCTCTCTCTTTCTCTTCATTCCAATGAATGCACAATCCCCCGTTCAGCCAGGCCTGTCCTGGGGGGTGGGGTTCAGGGGACATACACACCCTCACCACATCTGCAGAAGAACAAACGCCCATCACAGGGAGTGATAAAGAGAGGGCTTATAATAGAGTCAAAGGCAACATGATCAGGACTTAAATCTGGAAAGAAGACGAAGAAGAAGAAAAAACCTACCTAAACCAGGCTATGATTTGATGTTCTCCCAGTCTGGTTTTAGAGCCATTTTGGACACTTCAGCTGGTCAGGCTGGGAAGTCAAAGCTAAAATGGCTAAACTCCAGTTGGGACAGCCTAGGAGACCCACTAAAACAAGATAAGAACAGCAAACCACCTTAAGCTGGATTTCCATCTGGGCACTAAATACAAGAGCACAGTTTCACATAAATATGTTACTACTCTTAACAATGAAATTATATTTGGAAACTCTCGGAAATTTACCATTTTTGTCTTAATTTTTGTCTTTTTTGATGACAGTGGTGGAAAATGCCAAATTAGCTAGGACTAACAACAGTATTTGACATAAACTACTTCAGATACACAAACAGCCCAGTCATTACCAGTGCTGACAATTAGATTAGCAGCTAATGAATAGATTAGCACGCTGCTAATCACCATGGCATTATGGGTAATAACAGTCCTCACACCACTAACAGAGTTGGATTGTGCTCAGCTTAAACAGCAGCTAGTGGAGCTCAAACACGAATGTGGGCTAAAAGCAAAAGCGGCCTGGGGGCGACACGCACGCGCTGATGAAAACAGGCACCGGCGACAATACGCCAAATGCGTTTCAGGGCAGGCAGACAGTCACAATTTGCTCTTGTGCTGATGGACAGGGTGAGGAAAGAGATAGAGAATGAGAACGGGAGAGAGAGAGAGAGAGAGAGAGAGAGAGAGAGAGAGAGAGAGAGAGAGAGAGAGAGAGACAGAGAGAGAGAGAGAGAGAGAGAGGATGTTCTTCCGGTGGAGAACCACTGAGGAATGGAGAAACCGAATACTGACAGATGAAGACTTGAGATGGTTTTACAGATCTCCTGATGACAATGATGAAGTGTGCTCTTCTGGCAATGTTTTGTGTTTCTTTATCTTAGTGAAGAGCTTTAATTAGGGGTGGAGCCAACAGATACACACCCAGCAACGCACACACACACACACAATGACTCTTGATTGATCGAAACACTTCAGGATGCCGGTAATGGATGTGGGTTTTGTGAGACGGACACACAAGCCAGGAGGAAGCGGAGGTTTACACACACTCACGACACCGGGGTTTTACTCTAGGTCTCAACTAACACATAATCCATAACCAATCACCACTTCCCTATGACCACAACAGACAACACACACCTGCGAAACAATTACACAAACTCAACAAAGAGTCGCTAACAGAAGATAAATCTTGTCAGGAACAATTCTGCCATACATCCTGCTTCTCCATATGGATATGAGGGAAGGAGACACTGGAAATAGTACAGGCATTTCTGTTTTATCTCCTCTTTTCTTTGCAGTAGAGTGAGTGTGTGTGACAGGCAGAACATAAACAGAGCGAGCCGGACTCAGTATACAACAAGCTTCCTTTGTGCGGCATTCCCACTGAAAAAAGCAGGGCAACTTTCTCTAGCGTGTCCTTATTCTGCTGAGCTGTCCAAAAGCAGCCTGGATACTTTCACGAGTTCAGTTTAAATGCCCTGCTGGAAGCACAAAGAAACAGAGCGGCCAGTGGTGGATAGAGCGAGCTGCATGTCTTACCGTGTGTCCCAATGTTATTCCCTGTGTCTCTGAGGTAAATCCACACTGAGAGCTGCTCGTTCGGTCTGTTCCGTAAAATCTCAGCTCTTATTTTCCCTTTAACCAGCTGCAGGCTTGACTATCTGCCCCCCTCACACACACATGCACATACACACACACGCACAAACACACACACACACACACACACCGGCAGCAGGGCTTGCAAACAAAAACACACCATGCAAAAGCTGACACAGTCAAGATGATGCAGAATTCCAGCTCCAAACTTAACAGAATTTCTTCTTTTTTTAGCCAAAGAAAAAAAAAAGAGTGTGTCTCCCTCGTTCTCCTTCTCTCTGATTTCCTCCCTCAATCCACTCCACTCCACTCTCTCTCTCTCTCTCACTCACACACACTCTTTCTCTCTGCTTTTTTTCCACTCAGTAGTCAAACAAAGAGAGGAAAGGAGCTGGTCTCTCATACACATACACACACACACACACACACACACACACACACATTGCTTAAGCCCAACCCCCGCTATAGGCCAGCCTGCCTCTCTTCGTTTTTTTCGCATCTCTTGCTCTAAACAGCCCCTCCCCCCGTCCCCTGTCACCTCTCTCTCTCTCTCTCTCTCTCTCTCTCTCTCTCTCTTAGCCTCGTTCTCACCCTCCCTCCTTCCCTGTGTGTCAGATTCAGATAGAAGGGATCAGAGAGCGGAAGGGATCCATTTACTATATTTCATCCTCTCATTCCCGTCCAATATTTCAGCGTGTGCATTGTGAATCTGCACCAGAATGTGGAACAGATTTCTGTAGATGCCCGCCAAATCAAAAAGTTATACAAGTGCATGCATGTTCGTTTATAAAATATTTTAGCTAATCACTAAGTGTGAAAGTCTTAATTGTGGGTCAGTCTTAATTGGTAGGTTGAAATTAGCAACATCCAGCAGATATTTCTTTCATTTGACCGATTAGTTGTCTGCGATCGGAGTCTTGCATGCAGATGAAACTCTTATATTTGATGTAATATGTGAAATAATGTTAACATTGTCATTTGCAGTGCAGGTCTTGAATCAATAGGCACGGGTGGAGGACTGCAGGTCCAATAACCAAGATTATTTTGACTCACTGATAGGTAGTAGACTGGGTAAACCCAGCCTGATCTGCTGGCGATTAGATTTTGCCCTGCAATTCTAACCTGTACATTAATTTCTACTGCTTCTGTTACACTTTTGTGAGAACCAATCACAGACGGGGTCATCCACCTGGCGTGCTATTGGCTGGTTTAACACGATGACGGATAGAGAAGCGATGGGTCGTTGCCTGTTGATCACGCCTCTTGTGGTCTGATTGGTTGAAGGACTATCCAATTGCGTACAGATTCATTTGAATTACGCCCATTGATCACGCCTCTTGTGCAGTAGAAAATACAGAGCAGACTCCCCAGACCTAGCCGAGAAATCTAGACGCACCCTAGCGGCAGCAAATTTAATCTGCCCGCGAGTGTCGTCTAGCAACTCTCAATACCCTTCTGAGCTGTAAACGCCAAACTCTTGCCGGGCCAATCACGTTGTGTATAGAATCGGTGGGCGGGGCCATAATGACGACGGCCGAGTTGCGTTTGCGTGCGACTGGCGAACGGCGGTCTTTCGAATCAGCTTTGACCGCGACTCTGGAAGACTTGGAGTTAAGCTTTTCTCTGAGAAAAGAACAAAGAACGGCACTGAAGTCATTCTTAAGAAGGGAAGATGTGTTCTGAGTTTAGCCGACCGGATACGGCGAAAGTTTAATCTATCAACGAGCTCCGCTTCACCTTCATTGCTCTGGTTGGTGGTAGCGCTATCCTATCGCGTGCAGAGGGAGTTTGAAAGACAACCGTTTATCCCGCCCCTCGGATTGAGCTGTCAATGGTGAGTTTACAGGCCAAACATCTTGATGTGGGTCTGGCTTGTCAGGCTACCCCTGAC
Source organism: Pseudorasbora parva (assembly GCF_024679245.1). Taxonomy (NCBI): domain Eukaryota; kingdom Metazoa; phylum Chordata; class Actinopteri; order Cypriniformes; family Gobionidae; genus Pseudorasbora; species Pseudorasbora parva. Next base: position 58,583,689 of record NC_090172.1, on the reverse strand, counting down.
CAATGTTCAATCTTAAATTGAGCTTGGTCTGGTGGTAGCCTGACAAACATAGTCGTGCAAAAGATCACAAAATTCACGGTTGGGATCATTTACGGTTTTTAAACATCTTTAAAGACAAGTGAACAGTTAGTAATAATTAAAAAAAAAGACAAATACACAAATTACAAGCATAAACTGAATACTATAAAACAAGGTTACAAGTCTAACAGAAGCATTCAGGTACATAAATAGTAATAAATAGGCCTAAATGTAAAATAAAACTACTATGTTCACTGTATAAATTAAATATAGATTAATCTTTGTTAAAGCTGTATTGTTGGTTTATTAACATTAATGAGCAGGAATATTAGGCTGCTGTTACTTTAAGGCCGAATGCATGGACCGAATATACTGACACACATCTGGTATATGTTCACTTAAGGCACAACCGGGTCGGGTCGGGACAGAAATCATTCTAAGCGGTAAGCAAGTGAACATGGAATAAAACCTTGCGGGAGCATTGACCAGACTCCTGCGCAGATCTCTACTCAGTAGTCTGAAGACCGTCAAAGGTTTCTCTTTACAACGTGACCTGCAGCGTTGAGCATAGTAGCCAATAGCACTGCAACTGAAGTGATTTTACCCACGTTAGTAATTATAAAGGGAGCACTTTTTGCGCACTTTCTGAACATAATCTATTCACAATTTAAATAAAAGTTTTATTTTTCATGCTGCTAAGAGGACCAACGCCCACGTATACACTGCAGAGTTTCAAGAGAGAAAAACGCATTTAAATGCAGAGTGAATCCTCTAAAATATCCCTGATATTATAAAGGCTCACATTTCTTTTCTCTCTATATGTTCTCTCTGTATAAGGCGCTATATGTTCTTTTAATTTATGGAGACCTCTAAGCATCTGTGTAACATATGGTGCAATATATATGCGCATTTGTTCAAAATAGCCTGTATGGGCAGATAGCTGCATGGTGTAGTTTAATATTGTTTACACCACAGATGAGCGCTCATCTTTTTTTCTCTTGATTATTTCCATATTGGACTGTGTGTCTGTTTGTCTTAAATGCATCAACTCAAGAATGCATAATGTTGGTTTGATTGCATCAGGCAAACACTTTTTTTGTCTACCTGATGAAGTAGATCTACTGCAGGTGCGGTTAAATGTCTTTATGTCAAACAGAGGTGTGATTCCCAAAGGAACTATGGTCCTTAGTTCCATCATTACCAATATAGTTAAATGGAGTTTGCGAGCAAAGTTGGCCAAAAATGCTTACGATTACGGGTCGGGTGTTCTGTTACTGTGGGTGCGGGACGTGTGCAGGTTTACTAAACAGGACCTGTGCAGGACTCTGACCAGTGTTATACCACGTTTGGCCGTTACACAACTACATTACATGGCCACTGTCACCAAGGCTGCATTTATTTGTTGAAAAACCTGTAACATTGTGAAATATTATTACAACTTAAAATAACTGTTTTCTATTTTGATGCATTTTAAAATGTAATTTATTCCTGTGATCAAAGCTGATTTTCCAGCATCATTACTCCAGTCTGCAGTGTCACATGAGCCTTCAGAAATCATTCTAATATAATGATTTGCTGCACAAACCACATTTATAATTATTACCAATATCGAAAACACTTGTGCTCCTTACTGACCCCAAACTTTTGAGGGACTATATTGTCAAGGGGGTAATCTAGCGCTCGGAAAGCGTTCCACCCATAGGGACGGCCATTGCTAACCAAGCCATCACCTGCTGTTAGCATCCCATTGACTCCCATTCATTTTTGAGTCACTTTGACAGTGAATAACTTTACATCTGAGACGTTTAAAGACTCCATTTGTCCATTGTTTATTTCTAAAGAAACACGACAATGCATAAAAGGCTCCGTTACCTTGTATCTTACACTATCGCCCCGCAGAAGCTGTTTTTGTAAAAATAGGCTAACGATTGCGTCATAACCAACGCGACTCTGTCGCACAGTTGAGAAATTACCGTATAGACCTGAGGAGACGCTCGCAGGCAATCTTTTACTGTCTATGAGGCAGTCGGGGGGACATGGAGACATAGTCTGATAAAGTCAAGGGGGAAGAATGGGGAGAAGCCCATAGTGAGCCAAAAGCAACGGGAAAAAATATTTAAACAACGTGATTCAGATTTCCATTTCCACAACTACTCGAAGACCTACAGCTGTCAGACAGGAGGCTCACGTCACATCTACGTCGTCAAGCTCAGTCTGAGCCTGCGCAGTTCGCTCAGCCATCAGGAAGTGAGTGCTCCTCACTGACCTCACTTTCCGCCGTTGAAGTCAATGGGATAGCGCTGTCCATTTCTTTTACTGTCTATGTATATTGCCCATCACGCTCTCTCAATCTAAAGGCATCAACCACATTAGTCAGCGAGAAAGTCAGAAATGATCAATTTAGTAATACGTATCAGTGAAATGTGTGTGAATGTCTGAGATACGCATTTGTTTCTGCGCGTGTGATCAATGCGTGGGTGAGAGAATAAAGAAACAGCTGTTTTGTGCTGTAACTTTTTTCCTTTTGTCACCTTGAATTAGCCTCAAGTACACACACACACACACACCCTTGAATGAGGACAGCAGAGGATATCCACGTGTAGCCGAAAACGTTCCACTGCGAGACCCAAAAAAGCAGGCTGGATGGAAAACATGCTAACTTAGTGCAAAGAAGTCGTGCAAAGAAGTCATGCTTATATTGTTCAGTAATAAAGTGGAAACACACACACACACATAAAAAGCTGTCCCCTGATACACTGATGCTGTTTCAAGCTATTTTTAGCATTCTTTCATGAATTCCATTCCCATGATCCAATAAAGATGAAAGTTATTCTAAAAATCTTACTGAGAGAGGAAGGGAGGGTGAAAGATAATTCAGAAGCCAAATAAAGCCACATATACTATCGTCCTCGGTGCCGCTGGCCTAAGCATTACATAATTTCCATTGTATTGATTTATTACTGGAGAAATGTGGCTGTGTGCCAACGAGAAGTGAAATATTTGACTCTCGGCCAATAAACCAAAGAGAAGAGAGTGTTGTAAATGTATGTCAGGGAATGCTAGAGCTATCAAAGTCCTTTGTAGAGTTATGTAAGGGGGAAAAAAACATTTCTTACACAAATGACAAACAACCCTACGTCAGCATGTCAGATCTAATAGAGTTTGCACTGCTCTATCCTTTTCTAAAATCGTTTAAAAAATCATCTTTGAAAATGCCATTTACACCCTTAAAGCGTTACTTTACCCCAAAATTTAAATTCTGTCATTAACTTCTCACCCTCATGTCTTTCCAAACCTTTAAGACTTTACTTCATCTTCAGAGCTCAAATGAAGATCTTTTTGATGAAATCTGAGAGCTTTCTGTCCCTCCATTGACAGCTACACAACTGACACTTTAGCCCCTTTCACACTGCGATTCCGGCAAATACACGGATAATGCGACCCGGCATTTGTTCCCGGGCCGCTAGATTTGGTCCATTCACACTGCCAGCGAAATGCCGTAATATGTGCGCTTTCACACACAACCCGTAACGGTCCCTGGTCGTGTTGACACGTGACATCCGGATGTGACGAATAATGGCGAGCGATCTCAGCTTCAGCGCGGATAGTAAGGAGATCCGTGGTCTCGACTTGTGTCCAGTTTGCGCACATTTCTGCTTGTTTAATTTTAGTTTCTTTTGTATACGAACACTCTCTGCGTTTAAAACACCGAATAGCTCTTCTGGCACTGCAGGGTTGTATTATTGAAAAAACAAGCTCTATGAGTCGCACGATAACTACGTACATGTTGCGGCATTAGTTTCGGCTTTTGTTCACACAGCGCTCGTCGAATTCGGTAATCAATCCCGGGACGTGGTTGCTTTCACACAGAAGGCGACCCGGCAATGTTCCGGGAATATTGCGGGTCCGATGTGCAGTGTGAAAGGGGCTTTGGACACTTCAAAAAGTTCCTAAAGAAATCGTAACGTTAATCCATATGAATTTAGAGGTTCAGTCCAAATTTTCTGAAGAAACATGACCACTTCGATATGATGAACAGATTTAATTTAGTCTTTTATTCACACATTGATCACTAAACATAAACAGAAGCTCAACCGAACCTGCCTGACGTGCAAGAACAAAATTCATTGGTTCTTGATGAAGCTCAAACGTGATGCGTAACACGAGAATGAACCTCATTGGTTCTTGCAGAAGCTCAGACGTGATGCGTAACACGAGAATGAACCTCATTCAAGGCCGGACTTACCATTGGGCTTGACTGGGCTCAAGCCCATGGGCCCCGCCCAATAGGGGGCCCCGTCATTTTACGTTTGGTTTTTTCAATATGTCAGTCATTTCATTTTTATTTTAAAGTTTGTGGAAAACTAGCAGCCAAAAGTGGCCCGCCAGTGATAATATCTACCCGCGCCCGCATCTGCCGAATCTGGCAGATTGTTTTAATAGCGGCTGGGTCTGAAACATATTTGCCAGTGTAACGGAGGCGAGGTTTTTTTTACGGTCTATGAGCCAAGCTAACGAGAACTGTGCAGGTAAACTCCTGTCATTTCAAGAGATGCTTTCCTCGTCTAGCGTGGTGTGAGCATGGCGTTTCTGTTGCGTGTCAGCCGCGGCGCGGCTGCCGAGGGAAGCCCTATACTTCATGTTAAATATAAATATATTGCCTTTGATACAGCAAAGACAACGTCGGCAGTCGCCTATTGACCATACATATCTATGGTATTGACGGCAAAATAGGCTACAGAACATATTATTCTGTATTGACAGGTTTAATATTTCAAAATCGATAATTATGTTGTTTTTTTATTATTATAATTAGGCCTATATCTGCATTTATGTTAACCTACAGACTTTCACACATGAAAATGTCATTTTTTAATATGTATTCGTGTCAAAATGGCATATAAACATCTTTTCCTATTCTATTTTGCCTGGAAACGCTTCCAACACGCTCGCATGTCGCGTGAAAAATAGGCGTCTCTTCTATTCGAAGCATGCACGCGTTTTCCGCGCGGCTCGGACAGCACGTGTGACGCAGGCAGTATGCAAGCTCTAACCGGTGGGAGCCGAAATACAAACGGACACGCCACGCAGCCGAGACGGTCACGGCACGCTTGCAGTGTGTCTCCTGTGCGAAAAGACCCGAGTTCGAGCCCTGCCTGAAACGGGCAGTGCGAAACTAGGTAGGCTAAATCAACATACACTTATTATCAAATTTTTCTTTAGTGATCTTGCCTTCAAAATAATACGAAAAGCTTCAATCGGTGGTCATATAAATAAATTATCAGGTTTTTTTTTGTTTTTTTTTACATGTAACACTATATACTTTACCAGTCAGCATTTGAAATTAGCTTTCCACTTCAAATAGCGATTGGATCGATTATATTGTTAAGCCACCAGATGGCGACAAATTACTTTTAAAAAACATTTGTCATTGAATCGTTCATTCAGGAGATTTGTTCAAAGATGGTGATTAATCTATGAAACAGTTGTATTTGATTGAGGAATTGAATCATTCATTCAAACCCGAGTTTTTTTTGGTTTTTTTAATAATTCAGATTCAATTTTTTTTTATAGACTTCAGCAATTAACATACATTATGTTATTTTGTTTAGTTGTTTGTTCAGAATCGTGATCTCTAATTTTATTCTCAGTTTATCCAGAATTGTGTTGCTCTAATACATAGCTTGTGTATCATTTTGTTCTATCTAAAGTAATGTATAGAAGGTAGGGCCCGGAAGTGACTCAAGCCCAGGGGCCCCCACCACCCTAAGTCCTGCCCTGACCTCATTGGTTCTTGCTGAAGCTCAAACGTGATACGTAACACGAGAATGAACCTCATTGGTTCTTGCTGAAGCTCAGACGTGATGCGTACCATGAGAATGAACCTCATTGGTTCTTGCTGAAGCTCAAACGTGATGCGTAACACGAGAATGAACCTCATTGGTTCTTGCTGAAGCTCAAACGTGCTGCGTAACACGAGAATGAACCTCATTGGTTCTTGCTGAAGCTCAGACGTGATGCGTAACACAAGAATGAACCTCATTGGTTCTTGCAGAAGCTCAAACGTGATGCGTAACACGAGAATGAACCTCATTGGTTCTTGCTGAAGCTCAGACGTGATGCGTAACACAAGAATGAACCTCATTGGTTCTTGCAGAAGCTCAAACGTGATGCGTAACACGAGAATGAACCTCATTGGTTCTTGCTGAAGCTCAAACGTGCTGCGTAACACGAGAATGAACCTCATTGGTTCTTGCTGAAGCTCAGACGTGATGCGTACCATGAGAATGAACCTCATTGGTTCTTGCTAAAGCTCAGACGTGATGAGTAACACAAGAATGAACCTCATTGGTTCTTGCTAAAGCTCAGACGTGATGCGTAACACGAGAATGAACCTCATTGGTTCTTGCTGAAGCTCAAACGTGCTGCGTACCATGAGAATGAACCTCATTGGTTCTTGCTGAAGCTCAGACGTGATGCGTACCATGAGAATGAACCTCATTGGTTCTTGCTAAAGCTCAGACGTGATGCGTAACACGAGAATGAACCTCATTGGTTCTTGCTGAAGCTCAAACGTGCTACGTAACACGAGAATGAACCTCATTGGTTCTTGCTGAAGCTCAGACGTGATGCGTAACACAAGAATGAACCTCATTGGTTCTTGATGAAGCTTAAACGCACAGTTTATATGTGAATAAAAGCCTAAATTCACTCTAAGTTCAACATATAAAGCAATCGCGTCTCCTCAAAAATGTTTGACTAAACTGCTTGATTCATATGGATTTGTTTACGATCTCTTTATGAACTTTTTGAAGCGTCAAAGTGACAGAAAGCTCTCAGATTTCATCAAAAAGATCTTCATTAACTATATTCAAAGTATACTGAAAACATTTGTTTTTTTATGGGGGGGAGAGAGAGAGAGATAAAACCTGAACTTCCTAACAAACAAATAAACACAAAAATACATAGTTTGCCCTCCCTTCTCTCTCCTCTACTTTTTTTTGTGGAGCGGAGAGAGCAAGTGTTGACAGAGAGAAAGGAAACTCTGATAGAAGGAAAGGAAAGTGAAAATCACGCTCTTCAGCTCACAGCACAAATCGTTTCCTCTTTTCTACATTTCCAACCTCTCATTCCTCTTCTTTGTATAAAAAACACAACAAGGAGATGCTGATTAATTGGCAATTAACATCTAATGAGCTACAGCTGTGTGCAATTACCAATCAGCACATTCCTAACAATGCATCTCACAATGCACCATTCCTGTCTTTTCACTTAGCTTTAAATGAAGTTAACTTTCTTTAGGAAAACTGTCAATCAATTAATGTGAACACTGTTAACCCATTAGAATCATTATTAGCTGATTAGTAACATCAGTACAGCCACCAATACACACAGCGTCCAATGATTTCTGGGATTTGGAAAACACAAACAGAACTGCAGGGTAGAGTCATGCAAATTAAATTTACAGTATCCGTCATGAAATTTGTCAAATGGATGAATAAATAAATAAAAAAACAATCATGATATGGACTAGTGTTAGTGAATATTAAAGGACAAAAAAACTGCTATTGAAATCTGGTTTGCATAGAGCTGCACAATATATCAAAATTTTGCAAATGTACATATCGCGATATGCATATCTGCCTGATTTTAATAGTCATTGTGAAAAGTGAACGTACGTTTTAGGTCGTCCACCCCTAGTTCATGGGGATTTGTTTACCTGGATGTTCTTGATATTAAAGGGATAGTTCAGCCAAAAATAAAAATGTGATGTTTATCTGCTTATACCCCCAGTGCATCCAAGATGTAGGTGTGTTTGTTTCTTCAGTAGAACACAAATGAAGATTTTTAACTCCAACCGTTGCAGTATAATGCATGTCAATGTTTTTTTTTTATATAAGAGCCACTATGAGAGTAAAAAACATATACGAATCCATAATCCCTGTGGTTTGTGATGATACATTGATGTCTTAAAACACGAAACGATCAGTTTCTGCGAGAAACCCAACAGTATTTGTTATTTTTTTACCTCATAACAGACAAATCTTATCTATTATTCCTTTTAGTCATTACTTCCGTCGAAGAAGGTCAAAACCCGGTGCGATCATAGGAATGTGTACATAGATGCCTCAATAGCGCGGAACGGTTGAATGAGGTATCTATGTGCATAGGGTTTTGACCTTCTTTGACGGAATTAATGACGAATGGGAACCCTAGATAAGATTTGTCTATTTGTCTGATATAACTATATATTATCAAGTAAAGCAAAGAGTTGTATTTAAATATTTGCATTACATTTTTTTGTTAGTTTACATTGACGCTACAATACAATCAGATTTGTGACTGAAAGAATGTGAAACATAAATTGTATCATTCTCAGTTTTAAAATATTTAAAACATATATAATTTAATATATTTTACACACTTAAAGCAGTATCGTAATGCATATCGTATATTGCATATTATTTAACAAGGTATTGGATATCGCATTTTTCTTCAATATCGCACAGCCCTACATGTATCTGTGTGAATGAGCGGCACAGCTTTGTCTACTACACACACACTGAAACACGACACACACACTGAAACACACACTGACGCGCGTGGTGTTTTCAGCGTCTGACATCACACTATATGAGAACATGAACACATGACCTTCACCTCCAGAGCTGCTCTGAGATTCACTTGACCAGCATTTCACCATTTCTTTCGATAAATGTCTCTTTCGTTATATCATATATACACACAGAAACTCAAAGGTCTTTACAACAACTCGTCAAAATAAAGGTTTGGTTCAACTTGAAGAAATTGTGACAAAAATAGATTTTTGTAATAGTAGGCTAAACAGTAGTCACTGTATTTTTGTAAAAAAAAAAAAAAGAAAAAAAAAAAAGAATTATATATATATATATATATATATATATATATATATATATATATATTTTTTTTTTTTTTTTTTTTTTTTTTACTAACTAACTACTGTTTAGCCTACTATTACAAAAATATATTTGTCACAATTTCTTCAAGTTGAACCAAATCTTTAATTGATAGATTTCAGTCAGACTAAATAACTCAGTCAGACTTCAGTCACACAATAATTTGCCCTTTTTAAAATGTCATGTAAACACTTAAGTTTGACTGGAATCATACTAGACATCATTTTTTTAAGTCAGAGTAATACATCTGCATATAGAATCACAGCATTATGTGCTTGCTCTGAAAGACAAAAGAGAACACGTAATTATTACAATATTCAATAACACAAAGTACAATAATTCCTTTGCAGAAATTTTAACCATCTATCTTGTTCCAAAATAGGTGACTGTATATGAGTTCCACAAAGATTTGAAATGCGAGTGAGAGACGGTCACGTGACTCTCACACTCCCTTTTTCATTAAAAACTGATACCTCAACCCATCTGTTCAAAATGAGGACTAGAATGAGACAGACAGAGAGAAACAGAGAGAGAGAGAGAGAGAGAGAGAGAGAGAGAGAATAGAGAGAGAGGAGAGAGAGAGAGAGAGAGAGAGAGAGAGAGAGAGAGAGAGAGAGAGAGAGAGAGAGAGAACAAGAGTGACTGAGAATGAGAGAGAAAACGAGAGAAAGAGAGAACGAGAGCGAGAGAGAAGAGTTATGAAGAAAACTCTATTATGACTTCCTCTATCCATTCTTGCTTTTGTCTAATTCTCTTTCTCCATGAGAAATCGTTTCCTCTGAGGATATAAATGAGTATTTGTGTTGTCTGTCTGGCCTCAGCATGAAATTATAGGTCCATTTCCACC